>NC_069504.1:351994799-352122299 GCF_027579735.1 Bombina bombina
AACAAATAATGAAGATGATTGATGAAATTCTTTAGTCGCCTGCAAGAAAAACTTCAGGGCACGGACCACATCCAAGTTATGTAACAGACACTCCCTCCTTCTTAGAAGGATTGGGACACAATGAAGGAACAATAATTTCCTGATTAATATTTTTGTTGTAAACAACCTTAGGAAGAAAACCAGGTTTGGTACACAACACTACCTTATCAGAATGAAAAATAAGGTAAGGAGAATCACATTGTAGAGCCGAAAGCTCAGAAACTCTGCGAGCAGAAGAAATAGCAACCAAAAATAAAACCTCCCAAGATAATAACTTAATATCTATGGAATGCATAGGTCCAAACGGAACCCCTTGAAGAACCTTAAGAACTAAATTCAAACTCCAAGGAGGAGTAACAGGTCTAAACACAGGCCTGATCCTAGTCAGAGCCTGACAAAAGGATTGAACATCCGGAATATCTGCCAGACGTTTGTGTAGCAAAATAGATAAAGCAGAAATCTGTCGCTTTAAGGAACTTGCTGATAACCCCTTCTCCAATCCGACTTGGAGAAAGGACAAAATCCTAATCTTACTCCATGAGTAACCCTTGGATTCGCACCAATAAAGATATTTATGCCATATCTTATGGTAAATCTTTCTAGTAACAGGCTTACGTGCCTGAATCAAGGTATCAATGACCGGATCAGAAAACCCTCGCTTAGATAAAATCATGCGTTCAATCTCCAAGCAGTCAGCTGTAGAGAAATTAGATTCCGATGATGGAAGGGTCCCTGAATGAGAAGGTCCTGCCTCCATGGAAGCTTCCACGGTGGCAGAGAGGACATGTCCACTAGATCGGCATACCAAGTCCTGAGAGGCCACGCAGGAACGATGAGAATCCCTGAAGCCCTCTCCTGTTTGATCCGAGCAATCACCCGGGGAAGGAGAGCAAACGGTGGCAACACATAAGCTAGGTTGAACGACCAAGGCACTGCCAAGGCATCAGTTCGGCCTGAGGATCCCTGGACCTGGATCCGTATCTCGGGAGCTTGGCATTCTGACGAGATGCCATAAGATCCAGCTCTGGTCTGCCCCATCTGAGAATCAGAGTGGCAAAGACCTCCGGAGGGATTTCTCATTCCCCCGGATGAAATGTCCGTCTGCTCAAAAAATCCGCTTCCCAGTTGTCCACTCCTGGGATGTAGATTGCTGACAGATAAGAGTGAGCCTCCGACCACCAAATTATTTTGGATACTTCCGCCATCGCCAAGGAACTCCTTGCTTGTTCCTCCCTGATGATTGATATAAGCCACAGTTGTGATGTTGTCTGACTGAAAACGGATGAATTTGGCTGTAGCCAACTGAGGCCAAGCATGAAACGCGTTTAAGATTGCCCTCAACTCCAGAATATTTATTGGAAGTAGAGACTCCGACCGAGTCCAGACACCCTGAGCCTTCAGGGAATTCCAGACTGCTCCCCATCCTAGTAGACTGGCGTCCGTTGTCACTATCACCCATGAGGGTCTGCGGAAGCACGTCCCTTGGGACAGATGATCCGGCGACAACCACCAAAGGAGAGTCTCTTGTCTCCAGATCCAGATCTATCTGAGGAGACAAATTTGCATAATCTCCATTCCACTGACTGAGCATGCTCAGCTGTAGAGGTCTGAGATGAAAATGAGCAAACTGAATGATGTCCATTGCCATCAATCCAATTACCTCCATGCACTGAGCCACTGATAGCCGAGGATTGGACTGAAGGGATCGACATGTATTCAGAATCTAACTTTCTGACTTCAGTCAAGAAGATTTTCATAGACAGAGTCTATTAGAGTTCCCAGGAAAGGAACCCTTGTCTGTAGAATTAGTGAACTCTTTTCTAGATTCACCTTCTACCCTTGAGTCCTTAGAAAGGATAGAACCAAGTCGGTATGAGATTTTGTCAGCTGATATGACGCCGCCTGGATCAGAATATCGTCTAGATAAGGCACCACTGCAATGCCTCACGGCCTGAGAACCGCTAGCAGAGCCCCTAGAACCTTCGTAAAGATCCTGGGTGCCGCGGCCAGCCCGAAGGGAAGTGCCACAAACTGAAAATGTTTGTCCAGAAAGGCAAACCTCAGGAACTTGTGATGATCTCTGTGGATAGGCATATGAAGATATGCATCCTATAAGTCCACGGTAGTCATATATTGACCCTCCTGGATCAATGGAAGAATTGTCTGAATGGTCTCCATCTTGAAGGATGGAACTCTGAGAAATTTGTTTAGACTCTTGAGATCTAAAATGGGTCGAACGTTCCCTCTTTTTTGGGAACTACAAAAAGATTTGAGTAAAATCCCTGTCCCTGTTCTGGAACAGGACAAATTACTGCCATAGTGGAGAGGTCTTTTACACAACTTAAGAACACCTCTCTTTTTATCTGGTCTACAGACCATCGTGAAAGAAGAAACCTTCCCCTTGGGAAGGAATTTTTGAACTCCAACTGCCCTTGAGACACGATTTCTAGTTTCCAGTGATCCTGAACGTCTCTTATCCAAGCCTGGATAAAGAAAGAAAGTCTGCCCCCTACTAGATCCGGTCCCGGATCGGGGGCCGCCCCTTCATGCTGTCTTGGGAGCAGCAGCAAGCGTCTTGGATTGTTTGCCCTTGTTCCAAGCCTGGTTGGGTCTCCAGATGGACTTGGCTTGTGCAAAATTCCCTTCTCTGTTTAGCAGAAGAGGAGACTCCCTTGAAATTTCGAAATGAACGAAAATTACTCTGTCTACCCCGTTGCTTAGATGTTTTATCCTGAGGGAGGAGGTGACCCTTACCTCCCGTAATGTCAGAAACTCTCTCTTTCAAGTCAGGCCCGAACAAGGTCTTTCCCTTGAAAGGAATAGCCAAAAGCTTGGATTTAGAGGACACATCCGCAGACCAAGATTTTAACCATTAGGCTCTGCGCTCTAAAATGGAAAATCCTGCATTCTTAGCCGCCAACTTGGCGATCTGAAAGGCGGCATCCATAACAAAGGAATTAGCCAGCTTAAGGGCCTTAATCCTATCCATTATTTCCTCTAAAGAAGTCTCAGTCTTAAGAGACTCTTCTAAGGCGTCAAACCAAAAGGCAGCCGCAGTTGTGACTGGTACAATGCAGGCCGTTGGTTGTAATAGAAACCCTAGATGAACAAATAGCTTTTTTAGAAGACCCTCCACTTTTATCCATAGGGTCCTTGAAAGCACAACTGTCCTCAATAGGGATAGTCATATGCTTAGCCAGGGTAGAGATAGCTCCCTCTACCTTAGGGACCGTTTACAAAGAATCCTGAATGGTGTCAACTATATTGTAAATTTTCTTAAAAATAGGGGAAGGTGAGAATGTAATACCCGGTCTTTCCCATTCCCGTGTAAAAATTTCCGAAATTCTCTTAGGAACCGGAAAAAGGTCAGAATAAGAAGGAACCTCTAAGTATTTGTCCATCTTACACAATTTCTCTGGTTGTACCACAATAGTAACAGTCGTCCAGAGTCATCAAAACCTCCCGTAGCAACAGACGGAGGTGTTCAAGTTTAAACCTGAAGGCCATGACGTCCAAATCTGTCTGGGGCAATGCACTTCCTGAGTCCGACACTTCCCCTTCAGACAGGTTCTCCCTACCCCCCCCAAATACAGAGCCCTGGGAGGGTACATCGGAGATAGTCATCAAAGCATCAGAAGTCGCAGGGCCCACATGGGCTTCTGTCCTGCTGCGCTTGCCTTGTAACACTGGCAACTTAGACAAAACTTCTGTAAGAGTGGAGGACATAACTGCAGCCATATCCTGCAGAGTGAATGAAGTGGACGCGGTTGAGGAACACAGTGTTGCTTGGGTGGGCGTTAAAGGTTGTGATGCTTGGGGAGAAAGATGCTGCATACCCTGATTCTCATCAGTCTGAGAAGCATCTTTAGACATACTTGCATTAAAGAAAATCTGTTCTTTACATAGTAAAGCCCTCTCAGTACATGAAGGACAAAAAGTAAGGGGGGTTCCACATAGGCATCTAAACACATAGAACAGGTACTTTCCTGAAGTTCAGCCATGCCAAACAAACTAGCAATATTGGTCGGTTTCTCAAATTCAAAAAGTCAAATACTTTAGATTGCTTTAGAAAAGAAAAACGGGTGTACTGTCTCTTTAAAAATTAAAATCGCATATGCGTTTATGCTCCGCACTAAACTGCAATAACTTTGAAAAACACCCCAAAAAATATAACGAACGTATATTGTCAAATATTACCTATTAAGCAATTTAAGACTAAATTAGCCCCTTGCACCTTGCCACAGCTCTACTGTGGCGCCTACCTGCTCCAAGCCGAAACACAGAATAGTCGTGGACGGCGCTCCTAAAGTCGTTTATGAGTTTGTAAGCACAAGCGACTTAGGCCACACCGAAGCCTAGATACATGCAGTTCCAAGACCGGATCCGGACAGAAAATGCGCGTCTGAGCGAGCGAAAATCAAGCCCCACCCCTCGTGGACGCAACTAAGATCCCCGGTTATAGCAAGCACCGCATGGGAAATAAAACATGTCGGTTCTCATAATAGTACCACGAATCACCAATGTGAACCTTCACATAAACACACAACAGTTGTCAAAGCAAATAAATACTGTGCTGCGCATGCCACAATCTCCCAGCGTTATGCCCATAGTAAAAAGCATTAGCCCCTGTTTAACCCGTTATTAGGCTACTGATTGACCACAAACAAAGGTAATATTTATGCACCTAAGCTGTACTGCAAAAACGTTTACCCTCTCCCTGTACAGGGAATAAGTGCCAGTCTGTTCTGAGATACTTCAGTCTCCTCAGAAATAAACAACTGTACATACCTCCAAGCTGAACGCAATATGAAGCAGTCCCACACAATGAAGATGTTCCCTTTCCTCACCTCCAGCACGTCTGTGGGGACAAATAAAGTCTTAGATAATAATTGCTAAGACCATCAGCAGGGCAGCAATCAATATGGGAGCACGATGACTTAGAAGTGAGAATCTACCCAGTTCCATTGCTTAGAAGCCAGAAGCTCTAGCCCTGAGAATAAATAGTACACACCGGCAACATTTGAAAATAATAAACTGTTGATTGAAGAATCTAAACAAACACCTCACTTTACCTCTTCCTATCACTAACACAGGCAAAGAGAATGACTGGAGTGGGAGGGAAAGGAGGAGCTATACATACAGCTCTGCTGTGGTGCTCTTTGCCTCCTCCTGCTGACCAGGAGGCGATATCCGATAAGAATGAAATCCGTGGACTCGTCATATCTTGTAAAAGAAATCCACCTACATTCTGCTTGAAGTAGCATAGTTTCTATATCTCCACCTCTTATACCTGGTTTAATAACCTGGAGGACAGATACTTTCAAATATGGTTTAGTTCCATGTTTGCTCAAATAATATTGGGCAACAGGAGTTAGATTTTTATATTTTTTCTTGTCAGCTTCACGGTTCTTGATGCTGTTTATATGTTCACCCAGTCTTATGCGGAGTTCCCGTGTGGTCATCCCTAGGTATCTTTTGCCACATTTACACAAAAGGCAATAGACGACATTCTTAGTTCTGCAAATGGCGAAGCCATACATGTGTATAGTTCCGCCTGTGAGTGTTCTATATTCCCTCTCATTGTGAATATATTTGCAGAAACTACATGAGCCACATGTGCATGTACCACAGATCTTTCGGTCACTGTCTTCTCCTAATAAAATGACTCCTCACTAGTTTGTTACCTATCTTGGGAGCTCTCCTCCAACTAGTGCTGATTTTCTCACCTACAAATTGGGATATTTCTCTGTCAGACTTCAGAATATTAATGTGACGATTAAGTATTCCACTTATAACTATGATCTGCATTAAATGTTGTGACAAATCTCACTGTTTCGTCAGCAGTATTTATCTTTTTTGGAATAGGAGTTGATCTCTTAGAGTTCTCATTGCTCTCTGGAACGCTTTCCGGATTACATTGCCTGTGTATCTTTCTTTTAAGCGTAACATCAGTTCCTTGGCTCGTTAGTAAAAAAAACAGGATCTTCTGTACAATTTCTCCTTATTCTAAGGAATTCCCCAGTAGGGATTGCTCTCTTAGTCTGCCAAGTGTGGCAGCTATCAAATCGTAATATTGAGTTAGTGGCTGTTTCCTTTCTGTAAAGGTCTGTTTTTAGTTTATTTTGGACATCTTTATAGATTGTCAGGTCCAGAAATTCCACCTTTTCTTCACTCATGTTGTAGGTGAGTCTTAAGTTCAAATCGTTATTCAGTATGTTTATGAATTCTTTAACCCCTTAACGACCGAGGACGTGCAGGGTACATCCTCAAAAAAAAGGCAGTTAACGCCTGAGAATGTACCCTGCACATCCTCGGTGTGGAAAGCAGCTGGAAGCGATCCTGCTCACTTCCAGCTGCTTTCCGCTTATTGCAGTGATGCCTCGATATGGAGGCATCCTGCAATAACCGTTTTAAGCCATCCGGTGCAGAGAGAGCCACTCTGTGGCCCTCTCTGCACCGGAGATCGGTGGATTACTGCGTTGGTGGGTGGGAGCCGGACCGGGAGGCGGGTGGCGGCCATCGATGGCCCTTAGTGATGTGGAGGGGGCGGAATCGTGGACGGGGAGGCCAGGGGCGCGGGCGCGCACGGAGGGCGGGGGAGGGCGCGTGCACGGGGAGGGAGCGGGTGGGAACCGCTACACTACAGAAAAAAATTGTAGGAAAATGAGGGGGGGGGGGGGAAAAAAAAAAAAAAAAAAAAAAAAAATCAAATAAAAAAAAAACATCAGTTAGGTGGTGGGTGTTGGGCTGTGGGGAGGGGGAAGCTACACTACAGAAAAACCGGGTAAAAAATAAAATAAAACATTCTTTTGCAAACTGGGTACTGGCAGACAGCTGCCAGTACCCAAGATGGCCCCCAATAAGGCAGAGGGGAGGGTTAGAGAGCGGTTTTGGGGGGGGGGATCAGGGAGGTCGGGGGCTAAGGGGGGGATCCTACACAGTAGCATATGTAAATACTTAAGATGGCGGGGACAATTGTGGGGTGGGGGAGGGAGCTGTTTGGGAGGGATCAGGGGGTGGGATGTGTCAGGTGGGAGGCTGATCTCTACACTAAAGCTAAAATTAACCCTGCAAGCTCCCTACAAACTCCCTAATTAACCCCTTCACTGCTAGCCATAATACACGTGTGAGGCGCAGCAGCATTTAGCGGTCTTCCAATTACCAGAAAGCAACGCCAAAGTCATATATGTCTGCTATTTCTGAACAAAGGGGATCCCAGAGAAGCATTTACAACCATTTGTACCATAATTGAACAAACTGTTTGTAAATGTTTTCAGTGAGAAACCTAAAATTGTGAAAAATGTAACTTTTTTTTAATTTGATCGCATTTGGCGGTAAAATGGTGGCATGAAATATACCAAAATGGGCCTAGATCAATACTTTGGGTTGTGTACTACACTATACTAAAGCTAAAATTAACCATACAAGCTCCCTACAAGCTCCCTAATTAACCCCTGCACTGCTGGGCATAATACACATGTGGTGCGCAGCGGCATTTAGTGGCCTTCTAATTACCAAAAAGCAATGCCAAAGCCATATATGGCTGCTATTTCTGAACAAAGGGGATCCCAGAGAAGCATTTACAACCATTTGTGCCATAATTGCACAAGCTGTTTGTAAATCATTTCAGTGAGAAATCTAAAATTGTGAAAAAACAAAATTTATGCTTACCTGATAAATTCCTTTCTCCTGTAGTGTGGTCAGTCCACGGGTCATCATTACTTCTGGGATATTAACTCCTCCCCAACAGGAAGTGCAAGAGGATTCACCCAGCAGAGCTGCTATATAGCTCCTCCCCTCTACGTCACCTCCAGTCATTCGACCAAGGACCAACGAGAAAGGAGAAGCCAAAGGGTGTAGTGGTGACTGGAGTATAATTCAAATTTTTTTTACCTGCCATAAAAAACAGGGCGGGCCGTGGACTGACCACACTACAGGAGAAAGGAATTTATCAGGTAAGCATAAATTTTGTTTTCTCCTGTTAAGTGTGGTCAGTCCACGGGTCATCATTACTTCTGGGATACCAATACCAAAGCTAAAGTACACAGATGACGGGAGGGACAGGCAGGCTCTTTATACGGAAGGAACCACTGCCTGAAGAACCTTTCTCCCAAAAACAGCCTCCGAAGAAGCAAAAGTGTCAAATTTGTAAAATTTGGAAAAAGTATGAAGAGAAGACCAAGTTGCAGCCTTGCAAATCTGTTCAACAGAAGCCTCATTCTTAAAGGCCCAAGTGGAAGCCACAGCTCTAGTAGAATGTGCTGTAATTCTTTCAGGAGGCTGCTGTCCAGCAGTCTCATAGGCTAACCGAATTATGCTACGAAGCCAAAAAGAGAGAGAGGTAGCCGAAGCTTTTTGACCTCTCCTCTGACCAGAATAAACGACAAACAGGGAAGAAGTTTGTCGAAAATCCTTAGTTGCCTGTAGATAAAATTTCAGGGCACGGACTACATCTAGATTGTGTAGCAGACGTTCCTTCTTCGAAGAAGGATTAGGACACAAAGATGGAACCACAATCTCTTGATTGATATTCCTGTTAGTGACCACCTTAGGTAGGAACCCAGGTTTAGTACGCAGAACTACCTTGTCTGAATGAAAAATCAGATAAGGAGAATCACAATGTAAGGCGGATAACTCAGAGACTCTTCGAGCCGAGGAAATCGCCATTAAAAATAGAACTTTCCAAGATAACAGCTTGATATCAATGGAATGAAGGGGTTCAAACGGAACACCCTGTAAAACATTAAGAACTAAGTTCAAACTCCATGGTGGAGCAACAGTTTTAAACACAGGCTTGATCCTAGCTAAAGCCTGACAAAAAGCTTGAACGTCCGGAACTTCTGAGAGACGTTTGTGTAAAAGAATGGACAGAGCTGAAATCTGTCCCTTTAAGGAACTAGCGGATAAACCCTTTTCTAAACCTTCTTGTAGAAAGGACAATATCCTCGGAATCCTAACCTTACTCCATGAGTAACTCTTGGATTCGCACCAATATAAGTATTTGCGCCATATCTTATGATAAATCCTTCTGGTAACAGGCTTCCTAGCCTGTATTAAGGTATCAATAACTGACTCAGAAAAACCACGTTTTGATAAAATCAAGCGTTCAATTTCCAAGCAGTCAGCTTCAGAGAAATTAGATTTTGATGTTTGAAGGGACCCTGGATCAGAAGGTCCTGTCTCAGAGGCAGAGACCAAGGTGGACAGGATGACATGCCCACTAGATCTGCATACCAAGTCCTGGCCATGCAGGCGCTATTAGAATCACTGATGCTCTCTCCTGTTTGATTCTGGCAATCAATCGAGGAAGCATCGGGAAGGGTGGAAACACATAAGCCATCCCGAAGGTCCAAGGTGCTGTCAAAGCATCTATCAGAACCGCTCCCGGATCCCTGGATCTGGACCCGTAACGAGGAAGCTTGGCATTCTGTCGAGACGCCATGAGATCTATCTCTGGTTTGCCCCAACGTCGAAGTATTTGGGCAAAGACCTCCGGATGAAGTTCCCACTCCCCCGGATGAAAAGTCTGACGACTTAAGAAATCCGCCTCCCAGTTCTCCACTCCCGGGATGTGGATTGCTGACAGGTGGCAAGAGTGAGACTCTGCCCAGCGAATTATCTTTGATACTTCCATCATTGCTAGGGAGCTTCTTGTCCCTCCCTGATGGTTGATGTAAGCTACAGTCGTGATGTTGTCCGACTGAAACCTGATGAACCCCCGAGTTGTTAACTGGGGCCAAGCCAGAAGGGCATTGAGAACTGCTCTCAATTCCAGAATGTTTATTGGTAGGATACTCTCCTCCTGATTCCATAGTCCCTGAGCCTTCAGAGAATTCCAGACAGCGCCCCAACCTAGTAGGCTGGCGTCTGTTGTTACAATTGTCCAGTCCGGTCTGCTGAATGGCATCCCCCTGGACAGATGTGGCCGAGAAAGCCACCATAGAAGAGAATTTCTGGTCTCTTGATCCAGATTCAGAGTAGGGGACAAGTCTGAGTAATCCCCATTCCACTGACTTAGCATGCACAATTGCAGCGGTCTGAGATGTAGGCGTGCAAAGGGTACTATATCCATTGCCGCTACCATTAAGCCGATCACCTCCATGCATTGAGCTACTGACGGGTGTTGAATGGAATGAAGGACACGGCATGCATTTTGAAGCTTTGTTAACCTGTCTTCTGTCGGGTAAATCTTGTGAGTGGAAAGAGAGAACTCTTCTTTTCGTTCACCTTCCATCCATGCGACCTTAGAAATGCCAGTACTAACTCTGTATGAGACTTGGCAGTTTGAAAGCTTGAAGCTTGTATCAGAATGTCGTCTAGGTACGGAGCTACCGAAATTCCTCGCGGTCTTAGTACCGCCAGAAGAGCACCCAGAACCTTTATGAAGATTCTTGGAGCCGTAGCCAATCCGAATGGAAGAGCTACAAACTGGTAATGCCTGTCTAGAAAGGCAAATCTTAGATACCGGTAATGATCCTTGTGAATCGGTATGTGAAGGTAAGCATCCTTTAAATCCACTGTGGTCATGTACTGACCCTTTTGGATCATGGGTAAAATTGTCCGAATAGTTTCCATTTTGAACGATGGAACTCTTAGGAATTTGTTTAGGATCTTTAAATCCAAGATTGGCCTGAAAGTTCCCTCTTTTTTGGGAACCACAAACAGATTTGAGTAAAACCCTTGTCCTTGTTCCGACCGCGGAACCGGATGGATCACTCCCATTAATAAAAGATCTTGTACGCAGCGTAGAAACGCCTCTTTCTTTATTTGGTTTGTTGACAACCTTGACAGATGAAATCTCCCTCTTGGGGGAGAGGATTTGAAGTCCAGAAGGTATCCCTGAGATATGATCTCTAACGCCCAGGGATCCTGGACATCTCTTGCCCAAGCCTGGGCGAAGAGAGAAAGTCTGCCCCCCACTAGATCCGTTCCCGGATCGGGGGCCCTCGATTCATGCTGTCTTAGGGGCAGCAGCAGGTTTCCTGGCCTGCTTGCCCTTGTTCCAGGACTGGTTAGGTCTCCAGCCTTGTCTGTAGCGAGCAACAGCTCCTTCCTGTTTTGGTGCAGAGGAAGTTGATGCTGCTCCTGCTTTGAAATTACGAAAGGAACGAAAAATTAGACTGTCTAGCCTTAGGTTTGGCTCTGTCTTGAGGCAGGGCATGGCCTTTACCCCCTGTAATGTCAGCGATAATTTCTTTCAACCCGGGCCCGAATAAGGTCTGCCCTTTGAAAGGAATATTAAGCAATTTAGATTTAGAAGTAACATCAGCTGACCAGGATTTTAGCCACAGTGCTCTGCGCGCCTGAATGGCGAATACGGAATTCTTAGCCGTAAGTTTAGTTAAATGTACTACGGCATCCGAAATAAATGAGTTAGCTAACTTAAAGGCTTTAAGCTTGTATGTAATCTCATCTAATGGAGCTGATTCAAGTGTCTCTTCCAGAGACTCAAACCAAAATGCTGCTGCAGCCGTGACAGGTGCAATGCATGCAAGAGGTTGCAATATAAAACCTTGTTGAACAAACATTTTCTTAAGGTAACCCTCTAACTTTTTATCCATTGGATCTGAAAAGGCACAGCTATCCTCCACCGGGATAGTGGTACGCTTAGCTAAAGTAGAAACTGCTCCCTCCACCTTAGGGACCGTTTGCCATAAGTCCCGTGTGGTGGCGTCTATTGGAAACATCTTTCTAAATATTGGAGGGGGTGAGAACGGCACACCGGGTCTATCCCACTCCTTAGTAACAATTTCAGTAAGTCTCTTAGGTATAGGAAAAACGTCAGTACTCGACGGTACCGCAAAATATTTATCCAACCTACACAATTTCTCTGGTATTGCAACTGTGTTACAATCATTCAGAGCCGCTAACACCTCCCCTAGTAATACACGGAGGTTTTCCAGCTTAAATTTAAAATTTGAAATATCTGAATCCAGTCTGTTTGGATCAGAACCGTCACCCGCAGAATGAAGCTCTCCGTCCTCATGTTCTGCAAACTGTGACGCAGTATCTGACATGGCCCTAATATTATCAGCGCACTCTGTTCTCACCCCAGAGTGATCACGCTTACCTCTTAGTTCTGGTAATGTATAACAGTAGCCATATCCTGTAATGTGATTTGTAATGGCCGCCCAGATGTACTCGGCGCTACAATATCACGCACCTCCCGAGCGGGAGATGCAGGTACTGACACGTGAGGCGAGTTAGTCGGCATAACTCTCCCCTCGTTGTTTGGTGAAATATGTTCAATTTGTACAGATTGACTTTTATTTAAAGTAGCATCAATGCAGTTAGTACATAAATTTCTATTGGGCTCCACTTTGGCTTTAGCACATGTAGCACAGATATCTTCCTCTGAATCAGACATGTTTAACACACTAGCAAATAAACTAGCAACTTGGAAATACTTTTCAAGTAATTTACTATAATATGCAAAACGTACTGTGCCTATAAGAAGCACAGAAAAAGTTATGACAGTTGAAAATTGATAAACTGAAAAGTTATAGCATCAAATCTTTGTAAAAAACACACTTTTAGCAAAGGATTGCTCCCATTAGCAAAGGATAATTAACCCTGATAGCAGAGAAAAAATACAGAAATAAACGTTTTTTATCACAGTCAACTACAATCTCACAGCTCTGCTGTGAGTGATTACCTCCCTCAAAACAAGTTTTGAAGACCCCTGAGTTCTGTAGAGATGAACCGGATCATGCAGGGAAAGCAATAAACTTCTGACTGAATTTTTTGATGCGTAGCAAAAGCGCCAAAAAACGCCCCTCCCCCTCATACACAGCAGTGAGAGAAATCAGTAAACTGTCATAAATTAAATAAAAACGACTGCCAAGTGGAAAAAATAGTGCCCAAACATTTTTTCACCCAGTACCTCAGAAAATTAAACGATTTTACATGCCAGCAAAAAACGTTTAACATAAATAAATTAAGTGTTATTAAAAAGCCTGTTGCTAGTCCCTGCAAATTAGGCTAAAGTCTTATGCATACAGTATAATTCCAGTGAAGTGCCATTCCCCAGAATACTGAAGTGTAAAATATACATACATGACAGCCTGATACCAGTTGCTGCTACTGCATTTAAGGCTGAGTTTACATTATCTCGGTATGGCAGAATTTTCTCATCAATTCCATTGTCAGAAAATAATAAGCTGCTACATACCTCTTGCAGATTAATCTGCCCGCTGTCCCCTGATCTGAAGTTTACCTCTCCTCAGATGGCCGAGAAACAGCAATATGATCTTAACTACTCCGGCTAAAATCATAGAAAAAACTCAGGTAGATTCTTCTTCAAATTCTACCAGAGAAGGAATAACACACTCCGGTGCTATTATAAAATAACAAACTTTTGATTGAAGGTATAAAACTAAGTATAATCACCACAGTCCTCTCACACATCCTATCTATTCGTTGGGTGCAAGAGAATGACTGGAGGTGACGTAGAGGGGAGGAGCTATATAGCAGCTCTGCTGGGTGAATCCTCTTGCACTTCCTGTTGGGGAGGAGTTAATATCCCAGAAGTAATGATGACCCGTGGACTGACCACACTTAACAGGAGAAATTTAACGTTTTTTTTTATTTGATCGCATTTGGCGGTGAAATGGTGGCATGAAATATACCAAAATTGGACTAGATCAATACTTAATTTGATCGCATTTGGCGGTAAAATGGTGGCATGAAATATACCAAAATGGGCCTAGATCAATACTTTGGGTTGTGTACTACACTATACTAAAGCTAAAATTAACCATACAAGCTCCCTAATTAACCCCTTAACTGCTGGGCATAATACACGTGTGGTGCGCAGTGGCATTTAGCGACCTAATTACCAAAAAGCAACGCCAAAGCTATATATATATATGTCTGCTATTTCTGAACAAAGGGAATCCCAGAGAAGAATTTACAACCATTTATGCCATAATTGCACAAGCTGTTTGTAAATAATTTCAGTGAGAAACCGAAAGTTTGTGAAAAAATTTGTGAAAAAATGAACGTTTTTTTGTATTTGATCGCATTTGGCGGGGGAATGGTGGAATGAAATATACCAAAATTGGCCTAGATCAATACTTTGGGATGTCTACTAAAAAAAAATATATACATGTCAAGGGATATTCAGCGATTCCTGAAAGATATTAGTGTTCTAATGTAACTAGCGCTAATTTTGAAAAAAAATGGTTTGGAAATAGCAAAGTGCTACTTGTATTTATGGCCCTATAACTTGCAAAAAAAGCAAAGAAGATGTAAACATTGGGTATTTCTAAACTCAGGACAAAATTTAGAAACTATTTAGCATGGGTGTTTTTTGGTGGTTGTAGATATGTAACAGATTTTTGGGGCCAAAGTTAGAAAAAGTGTTTTTTTTCCATTTTTCCTCATATTTTATAAAAAAAATTTATAGTAAATTATAAGATATGATGTAAATAATGGTATCTTTAGAAAGTCCATTTAATGGCGAGAAAAACGGTATATAATATGTGTGGGTACAGTAAATGAGCAAGAGGAAAATTACAGCTAAACACAAACACCGCAAAAATGTAAAAATAGCCTTGGTCCCAAACAGACAGAAAATGGAAAAGTGCTGTGGTCATTAAGGGGTTAAACTGAGTCCCACTACCTGTCAAATTATGAACAGATCGTCTATGTATCTACACCAAAGACATATTTTGTGTATTGAAACAGGTGTTCATCAAAAACAAATTATGCTTACCTGATAATTTTATTTCCATCGTGGGGAGGAGAGTCCACGGCTTCATTCATTACTTGTGGGAATTAAGAACCTGGCCACCAGGAGGAGGCAAAGACACCCCAGCCAAAGGCTTAAATACATCCCCCACTCCCCTCATCCCCCAATAATTCTGCCGAGGGAACAAGGAACAGTAGAAGAAAAATCAGGGTATAAATGGTGCCAGAAGAAAATATTAAATTTAGGTCCGCCCATCGGAGAAATGGTGTAGCAAAGGGAAGCTCCCTCTGTATCTCCGGACTCTAACGTTCACCCAGGCCCTCAACCGAGAAGCTTGAAGGGCTACTTAAACTCCTGTCCCATAGCGAAGGGTAGAACCCCTTATAAGAGACCTCCGATTTTACGGCACCTCTCTGCCACCTCCTGTGATGAAAGGCAAAGAATGATAGGGGGATTGGGCGAGGTATTTAAGCCTTTGGCTGGGGTGACTTTGCCTCCTCCTGGTGGCCAGGTTCTTAATTCCCACAAGTAATAAATGAAGCCGTGGACTCTCCTCCCCTTTAAATGGAAAACAATTTCTCTCTCCCACCAGCCTAAGTAGATGTTGGCATATGTGGGGGCACATGAGGAGCCCATTGCAGTGCCTTGGATTTCAAGATAAAAGTGGTCATTAAATACAAAATAGTAGCGTTTTAAGACAAATTTAAGTAATTTAAGGATAAATTCATTACATTTGTTTGTCAATAGATTCCATATCTAGGAAATATTTTACTGCTTCACAACCTTTATCATGCTTAATTGAGGTGTAAAGTGACTCTACATCGAATGTTATAAGTATTGAATCATCCTCCAGTGATATGTCATTGAATTTGCTAAGAATATCCATAGTATCCCTGATAAGATAGAGACCAAACTATGTTACGCAAATATAGAACCAAAAATTTGCTAGCTTGTTCGCACAAACTTCCAATACTCGAGACAATTGGTCTCCCTGGTGGTTTATTTTTGTGAATTTTTAGTAAGATACAGAGTTGATACTTTTGGATTCTTTACTTGTAAGAATTGCCATTCTTTTTGGCTAATCAGTCCCTCAGTTTTAGCATGATTAATCATGTCATATCGGACCAAAAATTGAGAAGTGGGGTTAGAGAACAGATGCTTATAGTATTTGTTATCCATAAGTTGTATCTTAGCCTATAAAGTGTATTGCTCTTTCTCCCAAATGACAATATTGCCCCCCTTATCCGAGGGTTTCACTATAATGTCATCCCATAAGTTAATCTCAGACAAGGCCATAGTTACCGCTTTGCTTAATTTCGAAGCATTACTTTCCCTTATGTTTAGGAATTCCTCCATTACCATTTTGAGAAATACTTCAAGTTGGGGGATGTTATTCAGTGATGGCATAAACTTGGATTTCATTTTACATTTTTTGTCAAGAAAAAGTTTATAATTTGGGAGAACCCCATCCCTCACTTTCGTTCCACAACTATTAGGGTATCTAAAGTTTTTATCTCATCAGTAGCAGTGTCACCATGTGTGCTGTAACTTCTTGAGGGCCAGTTTCTACAGAATAAATGTAGAGCTTTTATTAGTTTGAATTTGTCTAATTGGTGGGTAGGTGAAAAGGATAATCTATTGAGAGTCGGGGTACGTTCAGAGAGATTAATGACGTTTCTTGTTTTCTCTTGCCACTTGGGTCGTTTGCCCCAATCCTACCTCCTCCTGTATTGATTGTCCGTCCTGTACCCCCACCTGAACCTGTCTCTTAAGGTCCGATCTGCCCCCTTTGCCCCTTCTTGTTGGTCTCTGGTGTCTGTCTAATAGGTCTGATTTTCTTCCTAAAAAACTGCTGTTTGTAGGGTTACTATTACTGTTTTCAGAGTCGCCATCTTCCACAGCCGATGATTCCCAATCAGACTGACATTCTTAGACGGGGGGAAGACTATTAACTGGTCTGCGTCTGGGCTGTTTGTCATCCCATATGACGATACGACCTCTCTCAAAATCCTTGAGATCACGCTTCATTTTGGTACATTTAGTACTTTCTCTCTATTATCTCAGTCATCTCTCAGATCTTTATAAGCTTGTTTGAATTTGTCCAGAGTTTCAAACTTTTGTAGTTTGAGGTTATATACAGTAATCTCTCTGTCAAGTTCTGTCATGACTTCCGTTTCGTAATCGGATAATATAGCTACTAAAAACTCTGAACAGTTAATTAAAGCCTGTTCCCATCTGTCTTTATAAGAATCTATATGGAAGGCAAAAGTATTGAATAGCCTTACACGAAGGCCCCTAGGTATAATATGTTTAGCCAGATATTTGTCGTAGGAGCTCTTATTCCAAAACGACCTGGTATGTTTCTTTATCAGGTAACCCAATGATTTTAAACCTTCCTCCCAATTGTCTATTTCTGTATTTGATACGGAGTCATGGTCACAAAAGGATGCAAATGTCTTTTAGACGTTGATCATGTCGGTTCTTAAAGTCTAGTGATAGGCTTGAAGACATGATATTAAATATATATGTATATTTGAATCTATATATCTATATATATATATATATATATATATATATATATATATATATATATATATATATATATATATATATATATATATTATATATATTATATATATATATATTATATATATATATATATATATATATATATTATATATATATATATATATTAAATAAATCATGGGGGGTGCTGTCTCATAGGGTAAGTACGAACAAGAAAAAAAAGTGGACAGTTTAATAGCACTCAAAGATGTGTATATCTATATAGAGAGATGGCAAGGGAAATCACCCAAAGGGGATCCAGTAAAAAAAACTTCGTATTTAATATAAACTAGTGCTCAAGCATGCCTATCTAGGTAAATTCCACAAAACAGAAGTTTTTTTGTTTGTTTTTTTAAATTCCATGCTCTACCTTTCATTTATCCTTTAACTCATATTTAACACTAAATTTCTCACCTGGCCTTGCTTCCAACATTCCCTGAAAATTTTCCAGTTATTTTTGTTACTAGGATCATGAAGACAAAGAAGTCTCCCATCACAAAGCCAGGAATGTGAGGTATGAGGATCAAGAACATTTAAGCCCATCACCATTTCCTTCCCCTCTCTTACAGCTTCCGATGAGCTACTCGCTCGTTTAGCAGCATCTGAAGTCTTTTTATTTTCAACTACAGAAGCAATAATATGGTCCAGGAAATTCGGCAAACTGGTCTTCCCCTTTTCACCCTAAAATTTATAAATATAAAAACACATTAGAACATCAGCAGTTTATTTTCAACAAACTAAGCCTTTAACTCTAAGTCTTTAAGACATTCAAAAGAACAGCTGAATAAAAAATATAATATAAACATAAGACAGTTGTTTGAAGTACCGTTTTCCAACATATAATAAAAAAATAAGGTATATATACTGTATAAGGTTTAAATTAACAAAAAATGTGTGTGTGCGCGCGCGTTTACAACTCATCCTTAGGAATAACTATAATGATGGGTTTGGGCAATCTACCACTTGAAAGAAAAAAAAAACATTTTTTTTTACTTATCCCATAAATTTCTTTTTTTCCCTGGACATGGAGAGTCCACGTCATTCCAATTACTACTGGGATATTCAACACCTGGCCAGCAGGAGGCGGCAAAGAGCACCCCAGCAAAGCTGTTAAGTATAACTTTCCTTACCCATAATCCCCAGTCATTCAGCCGAAAGGAAAACGGAAAAAGAAGAAACACAAGGGTAAAAAGGTGCCTGAGGTTTACTCAAAAAAACTGCCAAATTATATGAGGGCAGGGTCGTGGACTCTCCATGTCCGGAAAGAAAAATATCAGGTAAGCATAAATTTTGTTTTCTTTCCTATGACATGGAGAGTCCACAACGTCATTCCAATTACTAGTGGGAACCAATACCCAAGCTAGAGGACACGGAATGAACAGAGAGGGAGAACAAGGCAGGAGGACCTAAACAGAACGCTTGAAGAACCTTTCTCCCAAAAGAGGTCTCAACCGAGGAAAAAGTATCAAATTTGTAGAATTTGGAAAAAGAATGCAAAGAGGACCATGTTGCCTTCTTGCAAATCTGTTCCACAGAAGCTTCATTTTTGAAAATCCAAGATAAGGAGACAGCCCTACTGGAAAGAGCCATAATTCCATCAGGAGGCTGCTGTCCAGCAGTCTCAAAAGCAAAACGAATCATACTTCTTAACCAGAGGAAAAGAGAAGTAGGAGGTGGCCTTCTGACCTTTACGCTTTCCAGAGAAGAAAACAAACATGGCAGAAGATTAGCTAATAAAGATTTTTGGCAGAGAAATTTTTTTTTAGAGCACGCACAACATCCAAGTTATGCAAAGCACGTTCCTTAGAAGGATTAAGACAAAAGGAAGTAACAACAATTTCCTGAATTTTTCGATCCGACACCACCTTAGGGAGAAAAGCCAATTTAGTACAAAGGACCTCCTTACCTGCATGGAAAATAAGGAACGGGGAAGCACACTGCACAGCTGAAAGCTCAGAAACTCTGCAAGCTGAAGAAACAAAACCTTCAAAGATAATTTTATATCAACGAAATGCATCGGCTCAAACGGAGCCTGCTGAAAAACTTAAGAATTAGGATAAGGCTCAATCAAAAACATCAAACTTGTAAAGTTTTGAAAAAGAAGCCTGAAGATAGAACTTCAATGCGCGAACCACATCCAAATTGTTAAGGAAGCGTTCCTTTGATGAAGGATTAGGACACAAGGAAGAAACCACAATCTCCTGATTGATGTTGCGGTCTAACAACCTTAGGAAGTAAACCTAATTTAGTACGTAAAACTGCCTTAGCTGCTTGAAAAATCAGATAAAGGGACTCACATTGCAAAGCCGAGATCTCAGAAACTCTGCGCACTGAGGCAATAAATAGCCAATAAAATGAGAATCTTCCAAGATAATATAATGTCAACGGAATGCAGAGGCTCAAACATAACCTGTTGCAAAACCCGAAGAACAAGATTTAGGCTCCAAGGAGGAGCCCCAGATCTAAAAACAGGTCTGATCCTAAACAGAGCCTTAATAAAGGACTGCACGTCTGGAAGCTCAGCCAGTCTCTTGTGCAATAAAACCGACAGGGACGAAATCTGTCCCCTTTAAAGAACTAGCAAAAAGGCCCTTCTCCAGCCCATCCTGGAGAAGAGATACTGTAAAATCCTGGCAACCTTAACTCAAAAGCACACTCTTCACACCAGAATAAGTAGGTTCTCCACAGCTTGTGGTAGATACGCCGAGTAAACTGGTTTACAAGCTTGAATAAGAGTATCAATGACACTCTCAGAGACACCTCTCTTGGCTAAGACTAAGCGTTCAATCTCCACGCTGTCAGCCTCAGAGAATCTAGATTTTGGTGAACAAATGGACCTTGTATAAGCAGGTCTCTGTGACAAGGTAACTTCCACGGAGGAGATGAGGACATCCCCACTAGATACAGACCACATCCTTCGGCCAACTTTTCGTTCCCCCCTGATGGTTGATGTAAACCACCAAGGTTATATTGTCTGATTGGAATCTGATAAACCGGGACGAACCCAGAAGTGTCCAATCCTTCAAGGCCTTGAAGATTGCCCAAAATATTGATCGGGAGGGAGGAGTACTCCTAAGTCCACAACCCCTGTGCCTTCCTGGCACCCCAAACAGCTCCCCATCCGGATAGGCTTGCGTCCGTAGTCACAATCTCCCAGGATGGTCTTAAGAAGCATGTCCTTCAAGGATAGATCTGAACAGAGCCAACAAGAGAGCAATTCTCTCGACCGGTTGTCTAATACAATCTGTTGAGACAAATCTGAATGATTGCCGTTTCACTGCCTCAGCATGCACAGTTGTAAAGGTCTGAGACGGAACCTGGCAAAAGGAATGATGTCCATGCAGGACACCATGAGACCAATTACCTCCATACACTGCCGAAGTTAGCTTGCAACGTCTCTGGTCTGTTAGAAATATCCTCATGGATATGGAGTCTATTATAGTACCCAGGAATTCCACCCTTATACTTGGGATAAGAAAACTCTTTTCCAAGGTTATCATCCAGCCATGTGATCGAAGAAGACTGAGAAGGGACTCAGAATTCTTCCACAAGACGAAAGGATGTTGCTTGCACCAGAATATCGTCCAATTATGGGGCTACTGCAATACCCTGAGTTCTGGCAATGGCTAGAAGAGCCCCCAGAACCTTTGTAAAGATTCTTGGAGCAGTAGCTAAGCCAAACGGAAGGGCAATGCACTGAAAGTGCTGATCCAGGAATGCAAACCTCAGGAACTGAAAATGTTTCCTGTGGATTGGAACATGAAGGTAAGCGTCCTTCAGATCTATAGTGGTAATAAACTGGCCTTCCTGAATTAGAGGAAGGATGGACCTTATCGTCTCCATCTTGAAGTAAGGGACACTGAGAAATTTGTTTAAGCACTATAGGTCCAGAATTGGGCACAAAGTTCCCTCCTTCTTTGGGACCAACGAAAAGGTTAAACCCCAAACCTCTTTCTTCGATAGGCACAAGGACAACAACTCCTAAGAAGGATAGATCCCGAACGCCGGCTTCCAAGTACTCTTGGGTTGCTCGGGCTTGGAGGATTGTTGTCGTTGGGATATGTCAGAATGAAAATTAGAAGGATTGTCGTCCCTTAGATTTATCTTGCGGTAGGAAGGCACCCTTGCCTCCGGTAACCGTAGAAATAAAGGGATCCAGGCCTGGACCAAAAAAAATCTTTCCCTTGAAGGGAAGAGAAAGGAGTCTGGACTTAGAAGTCATATCCACAGACCAAGATTTCAACCAGAGCGCCCGGCGGGCTAGGACCGCAAAGCCAGAGGCCTAAGCATTTAGGCGAATCATTTGGATGTCACATTACAGATAAAAGAATAAGCCATTCTAAGAGCTTTAAATTCTGTCTTGAATATTCTTGAGGGGAGACTCTACCTCAATGGAGTTCCGACAGTCGCACCAGTAGGTAGTCGCTCAGGCAACCGCGGCAACTGCAGCCGCCAGTTGAAACAAAAATCCTGTATGTTGAAACATCTTTCTCAGTAAGGTTTCCATTTTCTTATCCATCGGCTCTCTGAACGAAGAACTATCCACCTAAGGAATGGAGACCCACAAATTCAGTTGAGTCCGGGAACAACTTTTTAAAAGTAGACGCGGGGGCAAAGGAAGAACCAATTCTTTACCATTCGTTTTGTTAATAATGTTCGCCACCTTAACCGGCACATGAAAAGTCAAAAGGAACTTTCCCGTCTTCGTAAACTCTGTCTAATTTAGGTATCATAGGTTCTTCAGGCAGCGCGGCCTCTGGAACCTTTAACATAGACAGAACCTCATTTAGATTTAAAATTGAGCACTTGCGTTTTTTTATTAAAAGAAGGTTCCTCCGCAGCAGGGGGCTTAGACGCTAAGGACTCCGACCCAGAAAGTTCACCCTCTGAAACTACAGAGGTTAACTCAGATAACTGGGACATAACTAAATCCGATAAATATTTAGATGACTCCGGGTCAGGAGAGCTATGTTTAACCTTTCTCTTGCGTTTGTTAGAGCGAGGTAATGCACTGAGTGCCGCAGACACCGCCGTTTGTTACTGTGCGGCAAAGTCCGCAAGATGAAGGCCACCTCCGGATGGAAGATTAGATGTGCTACGGGGAACTGCACGTGGAGTGGATAAATGTAGCAAGGGTAGTAATCTCACGGGACGCCGAGTCGTGAGAGGCAGACTGTTCAGAGGGACTAAGAGCCTTAGCAGGCTTGTCTCCCTTCTTAGACTTTATAACGGTGTTAAGGCATGTGGAACATAATTGAGTGGGCAGGAAAACCACGGCCTCCTCACAATATAAAAACAGGTATTATTTAGTACAGGAGTACCTTCTAACATGTCAGAGTCCTCCATAGCTCGTTATATACCCACAGGAGGACACAAATAAAAACGTTTTTTTATTATAGAAAACTGCACCTTTATACTCCCAATGGCTGGGGCACTCATCACCTCCTAGACCCAGACAGTTACAGGAAACTCTCTCCTCAGGTTCAAGTATCAGCCGCAATGGAGGAAATGAACATAGACCACACCTGGTTACATGGAGTACAAGAAAGTACTTTCCCTGTTAGTACAAGTACAGCAAGTAATAGGAGCTGTGCAACACTTTCAAAAACGAAAGTGAAACTTAAGTAAAACCTGTTTGTTCCAGCCAAAAAAAAAAAATCACAAAGCAGCATGCAAATAATTAATACACTGATTAATTAACCCCTGTTAATACTGTTCAATAAACCCCCTTCAGAGGATATTAACCCTGGATCCTATCAAGGTATACACTTATCACACTGTGACCATGTTATAGCGTTTCATGTGTAAAAATGTAAACGATTTTACCTACAGGATCCATGCTGTGGAACAGAACACAGCCTCTCAAGAGTGACAGTCTTATAGCAGCGCTCCTGACGTGGACTTGAGAGAAAGCAGGCAGTGAAACTCATCAACACTGATTGCTTAAGAGCTGTTAGCAGTAGTCTGGGTGGTTTCGCAGAAAAACTTTCCCTGCATCTCCAGACTAACTTTCATCAATACTCTCAATGAGAGGTTGACATGACTACTTAAAACTCCAGTCCTATCTCGAAGGGCAGATACCCTTTTTCAGGACTCTTCAAATCTTCTGACACTTCTCTGCCTTTGGCTGGGGTGTCTGTCTCCTCCTGGTGGCCAGTTGTTGTATTTCCCAACAGTAAGGAATGAAGCCATTGACTCTCCCTATGTTAGGAAGGAAATATTGATTTTAACTCCCTTGCTATACATTTAAAACAAAGACTAGGAGTAAAAATAAAGGACCCTGAAGTCCACAGAGCCAATACCGAACCAGAGCTCACCTAAGTGACATAAGTCCAGCAGGAATGCTCACTTAGAGAACACTCCCCAAGTAGAGGGGACACAAAAATGTACATAAAAATATAGGATAGCTGGGTGGCGGAGCGTGCAGCGGTCTGAGATGGCCGCACCACTTTAGAGCTCCAGCATCAGCAGAGACGGAGCCTGCCTTTAGGCCAACATCGCACATGTCTAGAGCCTTACAAATAGCTCCTGGCGGCTTATGAACAGTCGCTGAGCTGATCGTAAGTGTCCGGCTGCTCAGTTTGGCCTGCAAGTACCCAGCATTGATTTGCAGCCTAGGCTGCGCATGAAGCCTTCCTAGAGTGACCCGACCTAGGAGCGGAGGAACGGAACAATCCCCTAAAGCGGAGATAAAGCCCATGGCTTAGCAGGGCGTGCAGCAGCAACCTGACCTTTGGATCCGGAATTAGCTGTCCCCAGAACCTGGCTGCCTGAATGAGAATCATCTTCCTGGCATCCGCCATCTTAGGGGTAAGAGATCACGCAGGCACAATAATGCGCAGCATGAGCAAAGAGGGAAAAACATAATACATTAAATTCTGTATAGCTATATCAAGGTTGCTTTTGTGCAACGATCCCAAAGCTATAAACCTGATCATTGCATAACCATCAGGACATATGCATATTATTCTAGCTTCAATTAGTTGTTCTCTGCACCTGTGTAAAAAGCAATCTACATAATGTGAACAGGATAACCCTGCAAGTTCCTATAAATATTACCTATAACCATTTCTCTGCTGAGCAGGCCCATCAAGCACAGATAAGCCCTTTAACTTAACACTGCATTGCTAAGGCTGAAAGAGGTGCCTACCCTGTTTATACTAACTCAGTCCTGCCCTAAGTTATCAGACATCAGATACTGGAACTACAACTCTGGGCCACCTTACTCTATAAAATAACTTGATTCCCTGATCCTATCATGGCACAGAAAAGAAATACCAAAGCGGACAAAAACATAAAGTCCTCTAGTGCAGCTGCCACAGTGAGCACTTTTTTTAAAAGTGCAGATAAGAAGAAAAAGCCAGAAATACTCTAGATGGGCAGTGAGGATGAATCACTGTCAGACTATCCTGATACACCCATTGACCATACTTCTTCTCCAGGTCCTGCACAGCAAGACCCTGACGGCCCGGTGACACTTAAGGCTATGGAAGCTCTAATAAGTCAAGTTAAATCTTGCATTAAGTCTGAATGCGCTGAGCTGAAGAGAGATTTAAATGAACTTGGCTTTCGTGTAGAGACCTTAGAGAACGACAGAGAAGAGTTGGTTAAAGAAAGGTCTAATATGTCTCACTCAATTGAATCTCAACAAACACAGATCACTGACTTAGAAAATAAAAATCGACGACAATGAAAACCGGGCACGCCTGAACAACCTCAGAATCAGAGGGGTGCCAGAAACAGTCAAAGGCGAGGATATACCTGATCAGCTGCAGAATCTGTTTCAATCTTTGGCGATTGCATGTCAGCGAATCATAGAAAATGTCCCCCTGGAAAGGACTCATCGCGCTCTACAACCTAAACCCTCTGATAACCAACCCCCTAGGGATATCATTGTTTGTTTTCAATCCTATAGAGACAGGGAGAAATTTTTCCAGCTAGCAAGAGAACACCCCGCTTTCACTTTTATGGGATCGAAAATTCAGATATATCAGGACTTATCAGTTAGAACGCTTCAAATGAGAAGAGTATGCCTTCTTTACCGCCCACCTTCGATCCTTAAAGATCCCCTACAGATGGGGCTTCCCTGTCTCCATACAAGACGTCAAGAATGGCAAGTGCTACGAGTGCACAAGCCCCTCCATGATAACCGACTTCTGCAGTAGACTCGACATCCATGTCCCAGAAACAGCTAATATCCCATTAACGAAAGAAAGCCCAGCTCCACCTAGACCACAGAGGAGAATGTGGTCCGAGGTGGTCAACAAGCAAAGTAAGAAAAAACAGTGTTGAACCGACTAATCCACTTGATACCGCCTGACTTCCATTGGTCCAGTCCGAATCTATTGGTAAATGTAAGTACTGAATTTCTGGATACACTTTTTGTACTCTTAATGAAGAAGTAGATGCCCTTCTGAAGTGGTCCGTAATTCAATTATATGAAACTGTATAACTCAATGACTTTTACCTTAGTATAGTATTTTTGTTCTCTGTTCATTTACTTTTCCAGGGTTATTTTTCAGCAGTGGAACTTGTGCTTTGAACTTAAGTGCTATAAAGATTTAAGAAATGGGCCCTAGACGAACAGACACATTTGGGACTATTTCTACACCTTACTAGGGTCGCACCTAGACTATGTCAACAAAAATGTTATTACAGTTCTGTTTTGTTTGTTGTTTTTTGTATTCCAATTTTGATGAATAGCAGAGTGAACTGCTGCCTATTTATGTGTTTATACTCTAGAAATGTTCAAGATTACTCTTTTGTGTGTTAACTGCCTGTTGGTTTGAGCTCAGTCGAGCTGATCTTTCCCCCACTGTCAGTCTCTCTCTCTCTTTTATACCACCTTCTCCCTGGATAGAAGGTGTACTTAACGCTTTCTTTTCCCTTTCCCTCTCTTTTCTTCTCTTGTATTTTCCCCCCTCTTTTTCCTTCCCCCCCCTTTTTCTCTGATTCCGTTTTATAGTGTTAAAATTTGGTACAGACTAACCTCATAATCACCTAGCTTCAGCGGGTAGATTACACATCACTCTCACATACCACTTCTTCATAACACTTACATACTGTCTAGACATAAATGGATTCTCAATTCCCGTCTAGCAAAGTTAGCCGTTGCAGAATAGCCTCACAAAATGTTAAGGGCTTCTTGGCCCCTCAAAAGCGATCTATAGCTCTTCATGATTTCTACAAAAAGCACCTAGATATTGTAATGATTCAGGAAACGCACTTTAAGAGAAATCATGAGCCCACCTTGTCCCAATTCTATTTTGACCAACATTATTTAATTTCTGGCCCAACCAAACATAATGGGGTTGGCATTCTCTTTAGAAAAGGGACTTCCTTTAAATTACTTCCTTTAAGCATGTAAGTTGGCTTTATCCCCGAGAGAGAGGCTAAGGATAACACCATTAGAGTCTTGTAAACTATACATACTGCCAATACTCATAAGACCCCCCTGATTCTACTATCTACAGATGCTGAAAAGGCCTTCGACAGGGTGGACTGGGAATTTTTGTGGTCCACTCTGTCGAAGTTTGGGTTCTCCGACACTCTAATCACTCGTGTACAAGCCCTATATAATGATCCATCCGCTAATATTAATGCTAACTGTACTCTGTCCCACCGAATGTCTATAAAAAAATGGCACCCGTCAGGGGTGCCCTTTATCTCCACTGCTTTTTGCTTTGGCGGTGGAGGTCTTTGCATCGAGAGTTAGAAACAATAGTAATATTCAGGGCATCTCCTTTGGACCAGTCCAACAGAAATGCCTGCTATATGCGGACGATATTATATTCTCTGTCCGTTCCCCAGACACATCCCTACCGGCCCTCCTCTCCGAGTTCGAGGCCTATAAAAAAAGTCTCAAATTCCATCAACATGGAAAAGTCCACATTAATGCCCTTAAACCTGACTGAGGACGACCTCCACTATATAAAAACCCATACTACCTTTAAGATATCCAACAAAATACGCTACTTAGGGATAGATATTTCCTCTAAACTTACAGAATTATTTGACCTTAACTATAACCCCCTCCAGGAACAAGTCAGAGCTACTCTTGACTCATGGCAGAAACGGGGATATCTCGCTTGGTTAGGGCGTATTAACGCAATAAAAATGTCACTTCTCCCCAAGTACCTGTACTTGTTCCAGGTTCTCCCACTAGATCTTCCCACTTTGTATTTAACAAAACAACAAAAACTCTTTGAATCCTTCACCTGGGCGCAGAAAAGAACGAGGGTCTCCAAACATACTTTATACCTCAGCAAAGAGGATGGTGGCTTGGGTGCCCCTGACCTAACCTCATACTATCACGCAGCGCATGCCGCGCGCATAGTAGCATGGAAACATGCCGCGCCAACCAAACCTTGGGTACAAATTGAAAACCACCTAACTAGAAATCTTAACCTAGGTGACATGTGCTGGATTCCAACTAAGTATAGACCGGCCACGTTATACAATAACTTTGTGTCGGCTACGCTTCGAGCATGGGATAAAATATTGTCAACAGACAAAAAGATAGAGCTTGCCATCTCCCCTCACTCCCCTTTTGAATAACCCCTTACTATTGCAGTCAGGCAGTATACCCACACAAATAGAGGGATCTCCCACAAACATCCCAGTGCACCTGATTATTAATAAGGGAATGATTCGCCTTCAAACAGAGCTCTCGCAACTACTAGGCCCCCCATTCCATCTGTGGTTTCCCTATTTACAAGCTAGGCATGCTATAGCTTCCAGCCCTCACAAGGCCGCCCTCACTAGAACCCCCACTCCCTTTGAGAATCTGTGTGCTACACCTATGAATAGAGCCCACATTTCTATTTATAGGCTACTGCGGGGCTCCTTTCCATCTCAAAAAGCCTCATATCCCTAAATGGGAAAAATAATTAGATGTCAATATATCGGATGCCAATTGGCGACATATTTCAGAAATTAAAAAATCATCACTGTCCTTGACAGTCGTTGAGATGAATTACAAACTGCTATCTCGATGGTATATGACCCCACACCGTTTACATAGTATATTCCATAGCTCTTCTCCCTTATGCTGGAGACATTGTGGAGAACGAGGCACCTTATCCCACATCTGGTGGTCCTGCCCGTTATTACAAAATTATTGGCAGGCTATAACTGAATGCATTAATTCAACCTTAGGAACATCGATAACACTAACCCCTGCTATGGTCCTTTTAAACAACATCCCTAAACTCCCATGTATGTATTGGAAGAAATTATTGCAATGCATGTTAAATAGCGCCAAACGTTTAATCCCAAGGTTCTGGAAGAAAATCCCTGATTTCTTAATGTGGGTAAGAGAAATGGATCATGTACTGGCTTTGGAAAAAGTGTACTACACCTTTGCACATCCTCCATTGACAAAGAAAGAGAATGACTGGGGATTATGGGTAAGGGAAGTTACACTTAACATCTTTGATAGGGTGCTCTTTGCCTCCTTCTGCTGGCTAGGAGTTGACTATCCCACTAGTAATTGAAATGACGTTGTGGACTCTCCATGTCATAGGAAAGAAATACTATTTACAGATTTAAAGTCCAGTCTCTTGCTAAGTTTAGAAGAGTACAATTGAGTCTACTGGGTTTCTCATTCTAAAAATGTATAAATTTGGTCTTAATATGCTAGCTCCCAGTGCCCACTCATTATACCAAGAAATGAGGGGAATGAGTTAAAAGGGACAGTAAACACCCTGTCATTGCAATACTTTTCTGAAGTCTTCCACTCAATTAACATATCAGTCTGAATTATATTAGAAAAGGTTAACACCTAATTTCCTGCAATTGTTTTTCAATGGCTCAACTTCACCCATCAGTTTCCATATATGGAGTTGCCAATCTGGACTTGAGCCTGGAGATCAGGGGCTTGAAAAGATGTTTAACTATGCATAATTAAGCATTTTATATTACAGTTTTGAAGTGTTTACTATTCTTTTATGTGAAGCAATCTCTCTTCAAACTTTATCTGCCGGCTACATGGGCATGTCACATGGGTGGGCACTACTGCAAAGATAAGATGGAGGTAGATGAGTATTTTTGCAACTCTACACCTAATACTAATAGCTTCCAACAACCAAATAATGAAAATATCCAGCTTACAGCGGAATTTAGTTTTTGTAAAATACTCTTACAATTTGTAAAACCACTCCGATCCTAGGCTGGATAACCTTTAGTAAAGAGTACAGTGCAAAACATCTACTTAATGCTGGAGGAGATAAGTGAAATCCATTGATCTTAGGTCACCAATAGATATGCCGTGACATTTTGTGGGTAGTATATGTGAGCCAGGTAAACAGAACAAATCTTTGGCACTAAAATGTTAAGTATGAGATTAAAGAAATATTTTAGGGTCGTTATAAACGGGATTGTGAACTACAATTTTAAAAATATTTTACTTTTCACATGCTGCACATAAAACATACATAGACATATCTTTATTAATTTAAAGATCACATAAAATATGCAATTTAATGCATGTACAGAAAAAGTAAAATTACTCTTGTATATATTTAACTTTGTGTACACAAACCATTAAAAAAAAAAAAAAAATCTTACTTTAGTGTTGGTAGAAAAGACTGGTGGGAAGGGTATTCCTGCCTCCATAGAACCTTGAGGAAGCTTTCCTGGTCCAGAATGTAGCAGATCTCTTAGACTGGAACCTTCTGTCTTGGTGTTCTGAGCAGTTGGGCCCAATAAAAGGCTATTAAATAGTTTTGGTGACGAGGAGGTCTTTGTATTTGAATTCAAGGACTCTAAGCCAAATGGGGAATTTGATTCTTTGTTCAGCACAGATCTTAGTGAACCAGTATCTGAATGAAATTACACAAATATGATATTTTTACTTTTAATGCAATATATGCAAATGTTCTAAATAGGAAAAAAAAATGTTTATAGTCAATGTGTCTCCTATTTGATTCCCAAGCCCTCTACATGCCCACATTTATTAGATACTTCCTAATGTGCTTAAAAGGACATGAAAAAAACCTTTTTTTCATTTGTGATTGATAGAGCGTGTGGATTTAAACAACTTTCCAATTTACAATTGGCATATCTGATGTGCTCAACTAGCTCCCAGAAATACAACGCTGATTCTTCAACAAAGGATACCAATAGAATGAAGCAAATTAGATGACAGAAGTTAATTGGTTGTTTAAAATTGTATTTATTGAATCATGAAAGAATGTTTGGGTTTCATGTCCCTTTAAAGTCAGCAAAAAGTCACTAACATTTCTTGTTCACTAGCCAGTAAAAAAAAAAACACGACTGGGTGCTCCCCCCTGCTAGCAACATAGCTGATCAATTATTATCACTCTATCAAATATTATTACTGCGTGGTTTCCTTTTACAATAGAGCAGGGGGTGGAACCCAATACAGGGTTATTCTTTTCTCTCAACTATTTACAGATCACTAAACGCATATTACAGTATTCTTAAACTGTGTATAACACATAGACAAGCTTTACCTTTTGTCTCCTCTTTAGCTTTCTGAGCTGCAAGGTCTGCTAGCCAATGCAGAGCAGAGGAAGGAGTAGAGGAAGGAGTAGATTCTGTGCACGGCTGCCTGCTACTTTTGTTCTCTGTGTTGCTGTTAGTAAAACCATTTCCTTCATTCTTTGAGGCCTCTGATTCTGTAGTCTCTGATTTTGCGGTTTCCTCTGTTTTAATATCACATTCAATCCCTTCTTCAGCACAAGGTGCTGTGGTTGCATCAGTGGTAGAAGCAGGTGTATTTACAGTGGATAACTAAAGAGAACAAAAACAGCCACACAACTAAAAATGATTGTATTACAGAATAAAATGCATACCCATCACTCACTAGGCAGTGTATTTGGAAGTGGCTGGGGATGCTTTTAATTGTCCCTTTGTTTTTGCAATTATTCCCCTATATTTGCCCCTCTGTTTATTATTCTGAATTATTTAACTTCTGTTTTTCTTTAACAAATTCCTTTGCAAGCATTCTGATAAGATCATTTACAAAGGAATTTCCCCTCAAAAAAACAAACAAAACAGAGGGATTCAAATTTATATTCTACATGTTCTGCAGCAAGGCATACAGTTTAGATAAAGGTTTGAAACATCCCCTATAAAAAAAAAAAAAAAAAAAAAAAAAAAAAAAAGGAGTAGGTCTCCAGTGTTAAAGCATCAGAATCATACATAAGAAAAACGCCTACAAACTAATTTAGGACACTAATTTATATTTGCAAGAGTCATACAATGCAATCATATTTTATGTTCAGTAAAAAGAGTAACATGGATAATTCACGGCAATATGATTTTATAAAACCAAATACCTGGGAAATTCCATTAGTGACTGCAGGCCTCAGAAGAGTTTTGTTGTGTCTGTTAATACACGGACAGTTAGCCTTAATGCCCCATTTTCCCCGTGCTGCATGGACCATGTCTCCTATGTTATAAAGAGCTGTAACAAAGTTAAAAACAAATAAATGCAAACATCTGTGAACATACAAATTAGGCAAAAATAACAATGGTATGAGGCAAAGTTTTTACCTGTGCCAGGAATAATCTGAGTTGGCATAAGGTTCTCTGGCTCATGAGGCTGCCCTTTAGCACACTTTAGCCAGGCAAAAACCTCCTCTTCTCCAGTATCCTCTGACAGATCCTCTGCAGAGGAGGAAAATATAAAATAGTTTGGATGTATACAAATTTGTCAGTGGTATCAAATAAAGGGCACTATGAATTTCAAATACTATTACAATAACATTTGAATTGTACTTCTGTTTGCAAAAATGCTTTTATTAAAAATGTATTAATGTACAGTGATAACATGCACACAATTCAAGCTGGAGTGTTTCTTTAACCTCTTAAGGACATACAACGGAATTTTTCCGTCATAAAACAATTGAGCAAACTGAAAGCTGTGTCCTTAAAGGGTTAATGTTAGTCTGCATTTACATTATGAACAGAAGTGTATTTTCAGTACGCTTGTATTTGAAAAATGCTGTTTCAGCAATAGCTTTTACTTTGCGGGGTTGTATGCAGCGCATATGTAGATGTGCTCAGTGCACCCACATTGAAAAGCTGCCCTTGCATAGAGAGCCAGCTGTGGAGATTAAGTACCTGGCAGTAAATGTTCGATCACTATCCTGTTTCTCTCCATTGCTGTGGAGGTGATAACAAGTGGAATGCAAGCACAGAAAATTATATTCTACCTTTAATGGATGCATATGGTTTGCGTTGAGGTTTGACTGGATGCTGACAAGTTATTATGAAAGAATTCACAAGCACAAAGTAAACACCCTGCATAGTTATACAAAAATTACATCATGGGTACCAGCCAGGTCTCATGACAACATCCGAGGAAAACTTGGCAACACTCATCCAAAGACCTACGTGACATTGGAGGCCTCCACCAACTATGCTGGCCTGATAGGCATCCCTTCTGCTTAAAAAGGGACAGAAAAGTCATAATGAAACTCATGATTTGGGCAGAACATGCAATTTTAAACAACTTTCCAATTTACTTCTATTATCAACATTTGCTTAATTCTCTTGGTATCTTTTGTTGAAAAACATACCTAGGTAGCCTCAAGAGCAGCAGTCTACTACTGGCTAGCTGCTGGTTAGTGGCTGCTCATATATGACTCGTCATTGCCTGAACAGTTGTGCTCAGCTAGCTCCATGTAATGGTTTGCAGCGCCTTCAACAAAGGATACCAAGAGAATGAATCAAAACATAATAGAAGTAAATGGAAAGTTGTTTAATATTCTATGCACTGTATCACAAAATATTTTTTTTTGGTTTAATGCCCCTTTTATCAGGAAAGCCAAGTAAGCAGGGTCAATGTCAGCAGACTCGTGGGTAACAGCAGTCAAATGGCCTCTACCTATCTAAGGTAAGTCCAGCTCTGCATATCTTATGGACAGAACTAGGCATTAGGGTAAGGAATTTAAGCAGCACAGATATAGATAAAAGGTGCTTGTTTGCTGTCCATGCCTCCTCCAGGGAGGGGCTCTCACCTAGTAAATATTGGTTTACATGAGGCCAAAATATGTAGCATAAACACACACCAATACAACAGGGAATAATTTGTATCCAGATCATGTGTATCAATGTTTCAGGACACATGCCCCTTCCTCAAGCTAAGTAACGAATACCAATTACACCATATAAAACATCCATAAATTAAAAATGGAAAAATCTGAAACAAAAATTGTGTTGGATCTATTTAAAGAAAATCATATCAAAACCAAAATACACCCAAATAAATTTGAATATCAACCAAATTTTAAAATGCGACAAAATCCTGTACTTACTAGCCAATAATTCAGAATTAAATGTAAATATATAAATGTCTCATTTATTTTTAATCAACTGTAAATACAATATTTTTATAACCTGATCAGAATACTTAAAGGGACAGTCTACTTGAGAATTTTTATTGTTTATATAGATAATCCCTTTATTACCCATTCCCTAGTTTTGCATAACCAACAGTTATATAAAATATACTTTTTACTTCTATGATTATCTTTTATCTAAGGCTCTGCAAACTGCCTCCTTTTTTAATTATTTTGACAAACTTGCATTTTAGCCAATCGGTGCCGACTCCTAGGTAACTCCACGTGCGTGAGCTCAATGTTATCTATATAAAACACATGAATGCCCTCTAGTGGTGAAAAACTGTCAAAATGCATTCAGATTAGAGGCGGCCTTCAAGGATTAAGAAATTATCATATGAAAGTCCTAGGTTTAGCTTTCAACTAAGAATACCAAGAGAACAAAACAAAATTGGTGATAGAAGTAAATTGGAATATTGTTTAAAATTACATTCCCTATCTGAATCATGAAAGTTTATTTTGGACTAGACTGTCCCTTTAAGATTACATTTATAGGAATTAAAAATTCCTATTGATTTTGTGAATTCATATCTGTAGCTATAACTTTGAAATGCTCATGTTGAGACCACACAAAAAGTTAAAGGCTTGGGTATATCAACATAAATCTACTATGAGGTACTCCTATATGGCACACCTGCCAATACCATCTTATGTGCCATTAGACAAACCAACTGATGATTTTTGATGTTAGATAAGGCTTATTAATACAGGGACGATAGTCATATGTAGTTATATAAAAAAAAAAAAAAATGGATTTGAAGACTTGATAAAATGGAGAAGACTAATATGAATTAGCATAGATGCTGAATAAAAAAAAAAACATACCTCTGCGTGGTCGGCTCTTTCTAAGTCGATAACAATCAAGACATACACCAAATCCACACTTGCGACAAACCCAGTGAATGTTGAAAAGCGTTGTCTCACATACATCACACATCTCTCGAACACCACGAACTGCTCTCTTCCACGCTACCTTTTCTGTTAAACAGAAATAAAATGTGAAAACACAGCATGCTGCACATACGTTAACTTAGATTAAAAAAAAAAAAAAACACTTACGATGAGGCTCGACCATCATCATGGCTTCTTTCTCTGACATAACCAACTGGCAAAACTGATCACCAACATTAGCAAGAATATATTTTGAGGTCTCTAAATCAATGCCTTGAGCGGGAACAGAAAACGGGACCCAGAGACTCATTGCTTCAGGATCACTTTGCTGGGGACTCAGAAAACCTTCAACACGAAGAATTCCTTTTCTTGTGAAAACCAACCTAAAAGAAAATAATGTAATCATTAAGTGTGCCAGTAAACAAAGGCCCCGTTTATTTGCAATATTGCAGTTTTTAAGCAGGTCGATATTCTTCCTCATATGGATGAGAAGAAAAAAAATGGTAACAGGAAAAAAAAAAAAAAAAAAAAAAACACAACTAAGCACAAGATCTTTTTAAAGCTGTAATAACGCCCAGCTGGATATTGAATGCTCTGGCTACACCAGTGATGGCGGGCCACTTAAATGTTTTTTTTAAAAGATTTTTTAACAACTTGAGACTGTACTATAATTTTTTTAATTTTTTGTAAAAAGTGTTGCAATATACTTTTCCTGTAATTTAATCATGAAATTTGTAGGCTTTTCAAAACCTGTTAGAGGTGGAAGTACAGACTCTAGACTCAGCACTGCTATATTCAACTGTTAAGAGTGTCCACATTAAACTTGTGTTTTCAAACCTTATATACCTCAACTAATTTTGTCCATTTGTTAACACTAGAGCTCCCTCCCCCCCAACAGAAGATGCAATAAAATAGAATAAAGAAAAGGAGAAAATAAAATGAGAGAAAGAATAATAATAGTAATACGGATATGGGTTAAAGGGACACTGAACCCAATTTTTTTTATTTTGTGATTCAGATAGAGCATGCAATTTTAATCAACTTTCTTATTTACTCCTATTAGCAAATGCTCTTCATTCTCTTGTTATCTTTATTTGAGAAGCAAGAATGTATGTTTAAATGCCGGCCTATTTTGTTGAATACATTCATCCATCAATAAACAAGAGCTGTCCAAGGTTCTGGACTTTCTTTTTCAAATAAAGATAGCAAGAGAAGAAAAATTAATAGGAGTAAATTAGAAAGTTGCTTACAATTGCATGCTCTATCTGAATCACAAAAGAAAAAAATTGGGTTCAGTGTCCCTTTAAGTGGGCATGTTTGGAGAAGCCACCAGTCCCTGCCCCACACCCATTAAGTCACGCTCCCTGGTGGGTGAAGGGTGGTGTGGCCCGTGTTGATTGATGCCAGTTGAGCAACAGTTCCATAGTTTGTCATCTCTGATATTCCCTATGTTGATACATTCCGTAATACTATCTCGCCCAGTCGACTTATTAGATCTGCCTTCTCTGCCACCCCTCCATGTCATGCTAAAGTTTCTTAAAAGGATAGGAAAGTCTGACCCTTAATGGAACTGGCCAATAGGCCATTCTCCAGATCATGGAACCTTCACTTTGTGCCAAGAGAATCCACGCTAATCACACCAGTATAAGTAAGACCTCCAGACGTTGTAATAAATGTGTGCCTGAATGAGAGTATCAATCACCTTCTCAGAGAATCCTTCCTGGGACAAAAACTGTTCGATCTCCAGGCATTCAGGCTCAGAGTATCTAGATAGAATGGACCCTGAGCCAACAGGTCTGGTCGCAGAGGCATCCGCCATGGACGACATGTTCACTAGGTCTGCATACCAAGCCCTGCGAGGCCCAGCAGGAGCCAGAAGAATGGTTGAGATTCCCTCCTGTTTGATTCGAGCTACCACTCAGGGCAATAACACAATTGGAGTTAACAGATAAACTAGAAGTGCCAGGTGAACGCCAGAGCATCCACCAACTCCGCCTGAGGGTCTATCGATCTCGAACTGTAACTCGGTAGCTTGGCATTTAAATGGGAAGCCATCAGCTCTATCTCAGGACATCCCCATCTACTTGTGATTTAGAGACCACTCCCTTGAGTGGCGAGTCTGTCTGCTCAGAAAATCCACTTCCCAATACTGCACACCTGATATAGCGGGCGGAACATAGAGGAGGCCCCACTAGCAGAGCATTGAAAACAGCCCTCACTCAATTCCAGAATGTTGAATGGAAGAGACGCTTCCTCTGGGCTCCAGATAACCCCACACAGCTCCCCATCCAGACAAGTTCGCATCTGTGGTAATAATCACCCAGGCTGGGCGCAGGAAACACATACACTGAAGAACGTGAGTCGGAAACTGCCACCAATCTAGACTTCCTCTCGTCTGGGCGTCCAGGGATATTACCTGTGAAAGATCAGAATGGTCCCCATTCCCATGTCTGAGCATACACAACTGTAGAGGTCTCAGATTAAATCAAAGTTACGGAATAGCATCCGACAACACTTCCATGCATTGAGCCACCGAAGGCTGAGCAGTGGGGACTGGAGCAGACAGGACGTCTGAAGTGTCTCTCTGCGCTGATCTGTAAGATATATGTGAATGCTGATGTAATCTATGATGATCCCCGGGAAGTGAACCTTTGTAGTCAGGACAAGGGAACTCTTTTCCAGATTGACCTTCCAACCATGTGTCCAAAGACAGAGTAACTTCTCCATGTGAGCTTTTGCTACAGGTAAAGATAGTGCCTGAATCAGGATATCGTCCAGATAGGGAGCTACTGCAATACCCTGCAGTCAGACTGCGGCCAGCAGAGCTCCCAGAACTTTGGTCAATACCACAGGAGCCGTAGCTAGGACAAAAACAGAAGAGCAACAAATTGGTAGTGCTTGTCTAGGAAGGCAAACATAAGATATCGGTAGTTATCTTTGTGAATCGAGATGCAAAGGTACTAGTCATCCAGATCTATGGTAGCCATGAATTCCCCCTCCTGAATGAGGATGGTTCTTATAGTCTCCACTTGGAGGGTACCTTTACAAACTTGTTGAGACTCTTTAAATCTAGGAAAAGACGGAACGAGCCCTGCTTCTTGGGAACAGTAAAGAGGTTTGAGTAAAAACCTTTTGCCCTCTGAGGTACCAGTTCACCACACCCATGGTTATGAAGTCGTCCACGCAGTGGAGTAATGATGATGACCTCTTTTCAGGGTTTCCTAAGACCCTGGAAAGAAGGTATCTGTCCCGCAGACAAGATTGAAATTTATCTGGCAACCCCAGAGGGTTCTGAACCGACTGAGCCCAAACCCACTGAAACAAAGATAGTCTGCCCCCCCAAATGTGACCACCTCACACAGTCTCCCTCCAAATCATTGGAAGCGTCAGAGGATGAAAGTTCCCCCTCAGAGCCGACCGATGGTTTGTCATCGAAAAAAATGTCAGATAAAGCCTGACTGATAGGAATATGTTCTGGAGAACAGTGTTTAGACTTTCTCCTTCCTTTTCTGTTAAAGGCATAGTACTCAGGGCCGCAGTACCGGCAAAATTATGGGAAAAAGGGCTAACTCCAGCCAGAATCGCACTATTAGAGTCACAGTGCACTACATGAGTCGCGCCCAGCGTCACTGTCTGCGGCTGCAGGACAGGCATTTCCGCACAGCCTGAGGTCTGCGATTTCTCAGAGGGGACTGGGGTAGAAAGGCAGTGTGGGGGTACCTCAGTGAACTGCATGCTAGGGCCTCCTGAGTGAGACTACAGGACAGTTGAGAGGCATGAGCTGCATAATTGCGCCGGAGGGCACATTGTATGCATCATGCATAGCATACACTTATTTATCAAAAGAGGGGGTTGAGGAAGTTTCCTTTTGACTAGCTTCTAACATGGAGTCATCCATGACAAAGAAAAAAAATTGTCTGTGTGTAGCGATGGAACATTCGTGAGCCCCACAGCAAGGAAACCCAGTAGTTAGACACAAACCTACTGTCCCCCAATTCCCTGTTTAGGGCGTCTTACACCTCGGTGACCGGCTTGGCCGTGCTGTTACCGCTCTCCCAGTTCTGCTACGCAGTAGGTTTCAGTGGAAGTGGCGCAAAAATCGCTGCCCGAGAACGGAGTTACGGCTCCACCCACCGCCGTGGCCTGTAGTGAGATTGCGGCCTACTTACCCAGGAGTATGTCCAAACGATGCCAATTCGCTTACCTTACAAATTCCTTACACAAATACAAAATGCCCTGGGTTACCTACCTCGGAAACGGCATAATGCCAAGAATCCCCAAAAAACAAACAATGTATATCCCTAAAGACAAAGGAGGACTAGGTCTACCCAATTTAGAGATATATAGGAAAACTGTGATCATGCAACGCCTACTGTAATGGAGCCAAAATTCCCTACATAAGTAATGGGTCCAAATAGATAACGCGGGCATCATAGCCTTGCTTTCCACAAAACTCAGACCTCAAACTCATACCCACTCTTAGTTTCCTTTTTGAAGTATGGGACGAAATAATTACCTCTTCACAACACACATCTACTCTACCATCACCATTAACACCATACAAAAGGGAATCCCAAACTCAATACTCGCACCATACCAAGGCACGTTAAGCCCACCACTCCACTTTGGCAACTAACATACCATAGCATTCTACAAGAGGGAGAACTTAAAATCACATGACGAGTTGCGTGAGACAGACGCTGAAACTTTTACATCATGGTTTCAACACACTAAAATAAAACATTACCTGGACATCGACACTCAGAAAACCAAGCTAATCTGCTCCACAACGCCCGATTAAAAAATTCAGCATAATGCAAACACCTAGACGCCTCATATTAGGGCTGGGCGATATGGGTGAGGGAAAAAAAAAAAAAAAAAAAAAAATCGCAATTTTTTTTTTTCGCAATTATTAAAAATTACTATAACACCTTCATTTTTCAATAAAAAGTTTATTTAACACTACAGAATCTTACTGCACATGTTTCTCAATGCCCAATGCACTCTTGGAGCAGAAAAATACAAACCAAAAAAAAAAAGTCAGTAAGGCACTATAAAGTATTTGTACAATACTCACTTTATTGCTCACACTTTGAGCTGTCCCATCGCTACACCACTGCTTGACCACCCCCACACTACTCCCAGATGACTCCCACACACTATTCAATCTCTTCCAAAATGGCCGTTTCGCTGGCATTCTCGGTCCGCCCAGTGGTCTGCCACTCATCCTCCCTCTCCGACTCATTTTTCAGGAAAATCTGAGTATTTTTTTTTTTAAATCGCGTGACAATTCTCTCCCAACCTACACCACAAGATGGATAAAAAAGCTAGACCAAAATATCACTCAGAAGGATTGGCAGTATAAGTGGGACACAATATGCTATGACTTGTATTGCTGCTTCTACTAACTCACCTTCTAAGCCCGATTAAAGGGATTTGAGACATTTTTCATATATTTATGCTAAGTACCTTTCAACAATTAAAAAAAGATCTGCACAAATAAAAAATATTAAATGTAAATTGTTTTGCAGACTGGGGACAGTGTATTTAGGATTGTTTATCCACTCTTTGCTTCAGCTTATTATATTCAGATATAAATGAGCTCCTACACTGTTCAGTTTAGAATTCTGCACTCCATCAACTCCAGGCTCTTAGTTTTCAGAGTTAAATTGCAAGAAAAGCAGGTAAAATAAATAGTACATTAAAATAGTTTTTACTTTGCATAACTAAACAGATTATTGAAAAATTCATTTTTTATTTAACCCCTTAACTCACATCGTACAGGGTACGTCATACACACAACACCACAAACTGGTTGTTAAAGACCAACAACATACCCTGTACGTCGTTAGGGTTTTAAAGCGTCTGGAAGCGATCCCGATTGCTTCAAGCCGCATCAATATCGAGATATCACTGAGATATCACTGCAATACCTTGAAAGCATCACTGCAATACCTTTTTTAAATGCAGAGAGCAGGAGGAGGAGGAAGGAGGAGGAGAGAGGTAGCTACACTACAGAAAAATAAATATCAATAAATATTTATTTATATATAAAAAACAGCTGCCACTGCCAGTACCCAAAATGGCACCAAATAGTGAGAGGGGAGAGGGTTAGAAAGCTGTTTGGGGGGGGGGGGGGGGGGAATCCTACACTGCAGAAAATTTATAGTTATAATAATAAAAAATAAAAAAAAAGACTTTCTGCCAGTACTTAAGATGTCGGGGACATTTGTGGGGTGGGGGAGGGAAGAGAGCAGGGGGTGGGATGTGTCAGGTGGGAGGCTGAACTCTAGACTAAAGCTAAAATTAACCCTTCAAACTCCCTACAAGCTACCTAATTAACCCTGTCACTGCTGGGCATAATACAAGTGTGGTGCGCAGCGGCATTTAGCGGCCTTCTAATTACCAAAAAGTAATGCCAAAGCCATAAATGTCTGCTATTTATGAACAAAGGGGATCCCAGAGAAGCATTTACAACCACTTGTGCCATAATTGCACAAGCTGTTTGTAAATAATTTCAGTGAGAAACCTAAAGTTTGTGAAAAAGTTAGTAAAAAAGTGAACTTTTTTTTTTTATTTGATCGCTTTTGGCAGTGAAATATACCAAAATGGGCCTAGATCAATACTTTGGGGTGTCTACTAAAAAAATATATATACATGAAGGGTTATTCAGAGATTCCTGACAGTGATCAGTGTTAAAATGTAACATGCAAATTTTGAAAAAAAAAATGGTTTGGAAACAGCAAAGTGCTACTTGTACTTATTGCCCTATAACTTGCAAAAAAAGCAAAGAACATGTAAACATTGGGTATTTCTAAATTAAGGACAACATTTAGAAACTATTTAGCATGGTTATTTTTTGGTGGTTGAAGATGTGTAACAGATTTTGGGGGTCAAAGTTAGAAAAAGTGTGGGGGGTTTCAAACGAAAACAGTAGGAGCACCAAAAAGCGAGTGAAAAAACAAAATTTATTTAGTTATTTAAACAGGAGGGTGTATGAGAAGTATAACAAGGGTCTAGATCCAGGTCATTTTGACACACCTACTAGAAATAACGATTCTTATATCAAGGGAGGGTATTTAGTTAGAGTAATGCCTCTTGCAAATCCGATCAACACTAAACAATAGTTATTCAACACACCTCTCACGCGCACATTACTCGAGAAGGAGGCGTAGTCTAGCTTTGGCAGCTGAGGGGAACGAAAGCCTATATGGTGAAAATAGAGGTGTGTACCACACGTCACTCTAGTATACAAACAAACACACACGAAATCTAAGAGCCGTAATCGCATCACAGGTCATGAGGTTTCATACACAACAGTCAGTGAGCAGTTTCGGATCCAGGCGGTCCCAGGTATCATTTCTTTCTTTCCTTTTTCAATATGTGGTAGGTATAATGAACGCAAGGGAACTTAGAGCGTTTAATACATAGGGATATGTAAACATTCAAATGAGACTACATAAATGCAAATTTTTGTTATATAAGCATAATGTCTTATGAGTACCACATTTTCTAGTTAAATAGACGTGGCGAGGAGCATTTTTATACAGTTTGGATGATAGCAATGGAAAGCTTACAACAAAATAAATAAAAAACTTCAAGTGAGCTATTCCAACATCGCCACACCTACTAACAGTGAGTCAGTAGGGAAATCAGGTGTCTGAATAAATTACATTAAATCAAGTTGATGTTTAACATTGGTTAATTACTTGAAAGGTGTGTACTCCACACCCAATGGAAACACAGAGAAGGGTTTTTAAATTGTGAATTTACAACCACTTTTTAAGCAGGCTAGGATTAAGGCAGACGCCGAAACCGGTCAGCCGTTTTTGTTCTCTGAATATTGTTTTCTGTTTTCACACTCTTACACCCTGGGGTTAATTAACCCTCCTGTTTAAATAACTGTAAATAAATTTTGTTTTTTCACTCGCTTTTTGGTGCTCCTACTGTTTTCGTTTGAGAGATTTTGTGGCCATTGTGAGCACACACAGCGAGTTGAAAACACTTTTTAAATCCCCTATTGCGGAGGCTTGGCAATTCCCAGCTTGGACACTCACCAGTAGCAAAGAGGAGTATCACAACATTATCAACAGCACCGCAAAGACACATGGGACAGATCAACCTGAAACAGGACTGTGGTGAGTCTGTTTATGATACATATATATGTGATACCATTTGAACTGCATTGGAGAGCTCTATACATATATTGAAGACATCTTTATTCCTATCTTGCTATTGTCAGGGGACATTGGGGTGGACCCATGGACATAGCAAGACCATGAACTTTTGTCTGTATAACCAGGCTGGTTATGTAATGTGATTCATTATTAAATCCGCATATGATATTTTACACCACGTACACACCCAACCACAGCACCCCTTCTTTTCTCTGACGGGTTTCAAACTTTTCATCATATTTTAAAAAAACTTTTAGAAAAACTATATAATATGTGTGGGTATAGTAAATGAGTAAGAGGAAAATTACAGCTAAACACAAACACTGCAGAAATGTAAAAATAGCCCTGGTCCTTAAGTGTAAGAAATTGAAAAATGGCCTTGTCCTTAAGGGGTTAATGTCCTATTATGTTTTTGTAGCATCTAAGAGAGCGCATCATAACGTTTTATCTGATGGACTAAAAAAGAGAAAAACAAATAAAAAATGCTTTTATACCCGTGGTTTCCTTTTCAATAAATGAGAATCTTTTCTTAGTGAAGATTAATGCACAAGACCTTATTGAATTAAACAGTTCTTTTATATGCGTGAAAAATGTGTGTAATGTCGATTTAAATACAGAGTAGCAAAAGAAAAGATATAGGTAAGTGAAATACAGTATCTGAAAAGGGGTCTATTGGCAGGAAGGGATTGTTTTTTCAAGCCTACACAGAGAGCTGTTTTATCCCATATATCACATCTACATGGGCCAGAGGAGACCAAAATTACATTTTTTTTGCCAACAACCCACACAGCTGTGCAAAGGATTTGAGATAAAAAAAAACCCAGCTATAATGCAGGAGGGGACGGAGAGGACATGGTGGCTAGAGATCCAGCAACTGCCTTCCAAGTATAGCACTGCAGGAAAGGTGAGCTTGAACTGCTTTATCTGTGATAGATATATTTTATTTTTTTACACACATATACACATACATATGTACACATCCACATACATGAAGACAGACTATTTATAGAGCCCAAAAAAACACAAAAAATCCCTTAGTCACTGCTATCCCTCCAGTTACTTCGAAGGGCATGAGACTACTCGTTTCAAAACAGTGTTACCATCTCTTTCATATGAGGAGGTTGCGAGTATGAGGTATTTGCTGTCCTTAGAGGATACAGAATATTTTTAAGCCTTAGCCTACCTTTAAAGTAAATACATTAGACTTGTGACTGCATGTGTATGGCTATTACCTAACAGACAGCTGTATGACACTTATTAATGGAAAGAAACGACTTTCATCAGTCTCAATGGTGAGCTTATGGGAAGGGCGGGGGGGGAGATATGCATTTTATTTTAACCATGTTCATTGATCAAATAAAAATAAATGCCAAGATAACACTAAAAATGTATACAATGAAAAACAGGCTACAAAGAATCCTGAAAAGTCTAGAAAATAAAGTAATAAATGACTGAAAGATAAAGGTTGAAATTAAATTGTTAATGCATAAAAATATTACCTGCGGAAGTGAAAGAATCGACAAGCCACAGTTGAATCATCTTGATCTTGTTCTTTAAATTTGCGGTACCTCTCAAGTCTACACTCTCGACACTTGTGTAAATGTGGTGCTACATTGATACAAGATCCATCCTGAAGAAATGGCTCTCCAGACTGCTTCAGTTTTCTGACCTTGCTCATATCTTTTAAAATAGACTGCCCAACTGTAACATATAAAACAAAATAACCAAATGGAGACACACCAGAAAAAGAAAAAAAACAAACTTAAAATGATTTTGCTTTCTTATTATATAAATTTGTTGGTGACAGACGGTAAATGAACCCCCCCTCTTAAAAAAGCATGCACATTATTTTAATGATTTATAAGCTGTAAAGGTATATCATCATATTTTCTTCCATTTTAAGCATCTGACCTTTAAGTGGAGTTGTCCTTGGTCTGCCTTTGGTAGCCTGCTTTCCTCTCCCTTTGCTCAAGAACATTTCAACATGGCGTGCTCCATTTTGGCCTAATCTCCCTACAAGATGTTCTGGTATTCCTCTGTAGCCAGCTCTGGAATTCATCTGCTCCTCTGAATCACTTAGGTCACTCAAATCACTATTGGTACTGGAGTCAGAATCTTGCTTTGATGTCCTGCTCCGTTCATCCAGAGTAAATCTGTTAACAGATTCAAATGCTGCTTTACTGTCATGAGTATACTCTGAGGAAAGAACTCCAGGTTGAAGCCTACTTGAGAGTGCAGTAAAGGTTCTTAACAAAGGATTGTCCATGTGTCCAGATTCAAAAGCTGGCTTATCTTCAGTTGGGCTGGATGACAATGTTGGCATTTCAATGGGATGATTAATGCTATTTGCAGGTGAACTGGAACGTCCATTTCCCAAAAAGGCAGAGCTTTGGATAGCTTCACTGACAGATGAACCCGAAGATAATGACAGCCTTTTTGGTGACTCCATTGATATAAACAAAGGTTTCTTTTTTGGTAAAGATCCAGAGTCATCAGTTTTATGTTGCTCTGGCCAAGGAGCCGAGATTCCACCAGTTAGGGAACTCTGGGCTGGAGCCTGGGATGTGAAGCTGCTGAACAGTGATGTCTCTTTTTTATCAGCGAAAGCTAAAAAAGGATTGGAAGGCTCCTCCCTGGATAGCTTTGGAGGTTGTAGGAAAAGATTTTCATGACTTTCAGGAGGTCGAGCGCTTAAAACTTTTCCAGGAAATGCAGGTGTAAGTTTTGGCATAGATTCAGAAAACGGCATCTTCATATTAGCTTTATTTTCTGTAGGGACTAAGGTTTTAGGTTTGCAAAGTCCTGAAGTAAGACTTTCTTTATTTTGTTTCAAGACATTCCTGTTCGGGATTTCCTCACCAACACTTTCTGATAAGGTAGTAAAATAGTTACTTGGTGAAACATTTTGTGACATACACTGAAAAAATAGATTTTTTGATAGATCTGACTCTTTTTGAGTTTCAGGAATACTATTTCCACCAAATTGAAATCCAAGTGACTTGTTTTCTTGAACAGCGCCATTCGGTTGGTTGCGCTCCTCCCCAAAAGTTGATGGCGAAAGTGAAACGCCAAACCCACTTTTGGCCAGCAGGGGCTTTCTCAAATTCTGAAATATATTAAAATGAAAATAAGATACATTTCTCAGTGTTGTATATTAATGGGGTAATGGTCAGAAAAAAAAACAAAAAAAACAACAACAAATAGGCATGGCATATGCAAAAAGGAATACAAATTGTAGGGGTTACTTTTGGTAAGCCTGCACGGTACCAAAAAAAAAAGTTATGCATTTTTTTTAAACAGTTATTTTCCTTTCCTTGGCACATACGTATTGGATTAAAAACTTGATAAGCAAAGACTCCAGAAGACTAAGTTTGCAGATTAAAACTATGTATGCTAACCAACAAGAGACAAATCTCCATCAGTGATTGTATGTTTTAAGGAATCATAAATAGCAAACCATTAAAGGGACATTCCAGAACAAATTAGTCTGCGGCTAGAGAGTCCAAGAAAACAAGTTTTTTTTTTATAACTCCAAGAATAGCATAAAAAAGTCCACAAAGCGTAAATTTTGGAACAATGCAAACTTCTGACTGGTTTGTAATCACCATGCTCATCCATATCTGTCAAGAGTGAGCACAAAGTGTACACACCAATCAGAGGCTGCATATGCTGATAATGAGCAACACTGCTAGGCAAACTATACAGGAATAATTTGCACTGGAATGCCCTTTTAATATATGCAAAATGTAACTTTACTATACAAGACGATGAATGAAAGAATGAATAAATGAAAAATATATATATATTTTGTTAGGTGTATGTTATCAGGAAAAATCCAAACCTCTCCAAGAGACAAGCTGGATTTCTTATTTTCTTCTCCTCCCAAAGAGAAAAGACTTGTGTCAGATATTCTTAATGTAGTTGGTGTCACGCCACTTGTGGTTACAATATCAGCAGTGCTCCCAACATTTTCAACCGGCAAAACACTTTTGCTTCCCAATCTATCTGCTTCTGTCATTAATGACTTTTTGCTAGCTAATCCAGCGAATGTTGGAAAAGCTAAGGAAGTGCTATTGCTCACAGGCTCATCTTGGACAACTAATGTGCGCCCATTCTCTTTGGTGTACGTTGCAAAACGGATATTACGATTAATCTGAGGAACAAAATGTAGCATTTGCTTGGCTCTTGCATCTGTTGTAGGCTCTCCGCTGACAGTTCCTTTCCAAGACCCCTGACTCACATCACTGCTATCACCTCCATTACTGCCCACATCCTTCTTGTCTCCTCTCTGTTTTTTTCCAACGGAATCACTTTCTGCATCAGGAGGTATCTTTCTTCTACGACCATCCTTCCCATCTGCATTTTCTTTCTTCTTCTTTGCTTTTGATACCTTGGTAACCTTTAGAGAACATTCCTGCAAAATACCAGCAATATATAATGTTATTATCGGGAGCTTTGTTTGCTACTGTTTTTAATCACAGAAAACTCATGTGAACACACCCTCTCTACTCTAAACAATTATGTTACTTTAGAGCATTTTCTTAGGCACTTCAAAACCAAAAGTAACCAGAAATAACTCTCATAAAGGAAAACATATTTAAGATTTTACTATTTTTAAGAGCTCCATTTATATTAAAAAAAGGACATAAACCCACGGGGGGTTAATATGCTTTTTTTAATTGACAAGGCAAAGTTATAGTATAACCAATATTTCTTTGATAAAAAAAAAAGCAATATGACAAAGTATGCTCCTTATGAAGTTAGTTTCAATGTTACTATATTTATTTTTAAAGACTTTAAATCCAGATATTTATTATACATATACCATACATACACATTGTTAGACACACTTTTTTAACTGCACTTTTTCGAGAAAATTAAGTTTAAATGCAACTGGTAAGCTGGAAAACAGAGAGACTAAATCAAAGCAAAGAATACTTGGAGAATAATATGCAGAAGTATTTTTAATTAGTTAAAATATTGAACAAAAATATTTTGTTCCTTCTTAATTTAGGAGCCAGTAAGGATATTTAGGATCCAGACAATGTTTTTTGTAGATATATGTTAAATAACCCAAAAAGTTAGGAGCCAGGGGTAAAATTCTAGAAGCCGGTGGCAACCTGTTTTGTTGAACCCTAATCTAAAATGTAACACTTTTTTTGAGGCTTATTCCTGCCCATCAATACATCTGTGTGAATAGCCCCTTTCAGACCGCTAACAACAGATATTTACAGTTGTGCACGAAAAAGTATTGCTATATTTTTTACAGAAACAACTAGAACAATTTTAAAATGTATAGAGCACTTTATTCTCCCCTTAAAAGCGGTATAACATTTTCTGCCACATACCTCAGGTAGTAATTCAGAATCATCCATTAAAACCACTTGCACCAATTTAGGATCAATTGCTCTGGTTTCATTTGTCTGCAAGCATAAAGAAAACACTTTTTATTAAAATGCAAATAATAAAATTGGCTTACAAACAGTAACCTAAATTGCCAGAGGTTAAGGAACATAAAACTCAAATGTTTTCTTTTCAGAATTCAGATATACAAGTGTACAAAGTGTACAAAATGTACAATAATAAAAAAAATAAAAAATAAAAACACATCTTACCAATTTACTTTTATTACCAAAGTTCATTCTTAGGCAAACTCATGAGCACGCATGTACCTGGAGCACTATATATGGCACAGAGTTGCAACAACTCTTAAAGTGAAGGTAAACTTTGGTGAATGAATTGCGCGTGCAATTTCTGTCAGAGGACTGGATTCTGATTTGCTTATCAGTTGAAGAAGACAGCTACGTAACGGTGGGGTGAGTTTGGCTGCCATATTTACCGGGTATTAGAGTAGTTAGCGACGCTGATTAGGACAGAAGCAAGGCGGCAAGGCAGGAGGGGTATAGTGCAGGCGGATCTTCGGTTTTTAATTTTCAATATCAAATCATGTTAACGGAAGTGTTGACTGTCCCTTTAAAAAACAGGGGCACTTTCATACAAAGTTTACAAAGCAGCCTTTTAGTTAAAAAAAAATTACCTTTTTTCTTTTGACAACTAGAGCAGCTTCCCCCACATAGAGATCCTCTATTCACACGTCAGCGATGACTAATCCTGCTTCCTCCAATCACAGTAAGGCCTCAGGCAATGACTACCCCCCTGGGGGAAAGCTGTGATTGGAGGAAGCAGGATTAGTCATAGCCGACGTGTGAATAGAGGATCTCTATGTGGGGGAAGCTGCTCTAGCTGTGAAAAGAAAAAGGTAATTTTTTTAACAAAATGGCTGCTTTGTAAACATGGCTGAATGAAAGTGCCCCTGTTTTTAATAGTATTTTTTTAAAAAAAGGGCTTTCATTCACCAAAGTTTACCTTCACTTTAACATTGTGCACACAGATGTCATCTAGTGCTCAGTAAATTGTTAAAACTGCTGCCATCCATAGATGCCGGGTCGGCTTTTAGAGTGGATTGGTCATTTATGGCCGATACCCTGTCGCATTTTGGTTTTTCACTCCCCTTTATAAGATTTTGCATTCACAACCTTCTGTAAGCGTTAATAGTACAATCTCAACTAGTTTTTCCAATCCTAAATGGAATTAGTCAAAGTTGCCCATTGTCCCCCCTTATCTTTGCTCTAACAGCGGAGCTACTTGCATGTTTAATCAGCAGTTTTCATTTGGTACAGCGTCTCAAAATAAAACAGAATATAAAAACATAATTTATGTAAGAACTTACCTGATAAATTCATTTCTTTCATATTAACAAGAGTCCATGAGCTAGTGACGTATGGGATATACATTCCTACCAGGAGGGGCAAAGTTTCCCAAACCTTAAAATGCCTATAAATACACCCCTCACCACACCCACAAATCAGTTTAACGAATAGCCAAGAAGTGGGGTGATAAGAAACAAAGTGCGAAGCATATAAAATAAGGAATTGGAATAATTGTGCTTTATACAAAAAAAAATCATAACCACCACAAAAAAGGGTGGGCCTCATGGACTCTTGTTAATATGAAAGAAATGAATTTATCAGGTAAGTTCTTACATAAATTATGTTTTCTTTCATGTAATTAACAAGAGTCCATGAGCTAGTGACGTATGGGATAATGACTACCCAAGATGTGGATCTTTCCACACAAGAGTCACTAGAGAGGGAGGGATAAAATAAAGACAGCCAATTCCTGCTGAAAATAATCCACACCCAAAATAAAGTTTAACGAAAAACATAAGCAGAAGATTCAAACTGAAACCGCTGCCTGAAGAACTTTTCTACCAAAAACTGCTTCAGAAGAAGAAAATACATCAAAATGGTAGAATTTAGTAAAAGTATGCAAAGAGGACCAAGTTGCTGCTTTGCAGATCTGGTCAACCGAAGCTTCATTCCTAAACGCCCAGGAAGTAGATACTGACCTAGTAGAATGAGCTGTAATTCTCTGAGGCGGAATTTTACCAGACTCAACATAGGCAAGATGAATTAAAGATTTCAACCAAGATGCCAAAGAAATGGCAGAAGCTTTCTGGCCTTTCCTAGAACCGGAAAAGATAACAAATAGACTAGAAGTCTTACGGAAAGATTTCGTAGCTTCAACATAATATTTCAAAGCTCTAACAACATCCAAAGAATGCAACGATTTCTCCTTAGAATTCTTAGGATTAGGACATAATGAAGGAACCACAATTTCTCTACTAATGTTGTTGGAATTCACAACTTTAGGTAAAAATTCAAAAGAAGTTCGCAACACCGCCTTATCCTGATGAAAAATCAGAAAAGGAGACTCACAAGAAAGAGCAGATAATTCAGAAACTCTTCTAGCAGAAGAGATGGCCAAAAGGAACAAAACTTTCCAAGAAAGTAATTTAATGTCCAATGAATGCATAGGTTCAAACGGAGGAGCTTGAAAAGCTCCCAGAACCAAATTCAAACTCCAAGGAGGAGAAATTGACTTAATGACAGGTTTTATACGAACTAAAGCTTGTACAAAACAATGAATATCAGGAAGAATAGCAATCTTTCTGTGAAAAAGAACAGAAAGAGCGGAGATTTGTCCTTTCAAAGAACTTGCGGACAAACCCTTATCTAAACCATCCTGAAGAAACTGTAAAATTCTCGGTATTCTAAAAGAATGCCAAGAAAAATGATGAGAAAGACACCAAGAAATATAAGTCTTCCAGACTCTATAATATATCTCTCGAGATACAGATTTACGAGCCTGTAACATAGTATTAATCACGGAGTCAGAGAAACCTCTTTGACCAAGAATCAAGCGTTCAATCTCCATACCTTTAAATTTAAGGATTTCAGATCCGGATGGAAAAAAGGACCTTGTGACAGAAGGTCTGGTCTTAACGGAAGAGTCCATGGTTGGCAAGATGCCATCCGGACACCAAAACCTGTGAGGCCATGCCGGAGCTATTAGCAGAACAAACGAGCATTCCCTCAGAATCTTGGAGATTACTCTTGGAAGAAGAACTAGAGGCGGAAAGATATAGGCAGGATGATACTTCCAAGGAAGTGATAATGCATCCACTGCCTCCGCCTGAGGATCCCGGGATCTGGACAGATACCTGGGAAGTTTCTTGTTTAGATGAGAGGCCATCAGATCTATCTCTGGGAGCCCCCACATTTGAACAATCTGAAGAAATACCTCTGGGTGAAGAGACCATTCGCCCGGATGCAACGTTTGGCGACTGAGATAATCCGCTTCCCAATTGTCTACACCTGGGATATGAACCGCAGAGATTAGACAGGAGCTGGATTCCGCCCAAACCAAAATTCGAGATACTTCTTTCATAGCCAGAGGACTGTGAGTCCCTCCTTGATGATTGATGTATGCCACAGTTGTGACATTGTCTGTCTGAAAACAAATGAACGATTCTCTCTTCAGAAGAGGCCAAAACTGAAGAGCTCTGAAAATTGCACGGAGTTCCAAAATATTGATCGGTAATCTCACCTCCTGAGATTCCCAAACTCCTTGTGCCGTCAGAGATCCCCACACAGCTCCCCAACCTGTGAGACTTGCATCTGTTGAAATTACAGTCCAGGTCGGAAGAACAAAAGAAGCCCCCTGAATTAAACGATGGTGATCTGTCCACCACGTTAGAGAGTGTCGAACAATCGGCTTTAAAGATATTAATTGATATATCTTCGTGTAATCCCTGCACCATTGGTTCAGCATACAGAGCTGAAGAGGTCGCATGTGAAAACGAGCAAAGGGGATCGCGTCCGATGCAGCAGTCATAAGACCTAGAATTTCCATGCATAAGGCTACCGAAGGGAATGATTGAGACTGAAGGTTTCGACAAGCTGTAATCAATTTTAGACGTCTCTTGTCTGTTAAAGACAGAGTCATGGACACTGAATCTATCTGGAAACCCAGAAAGGTTACCCTTGTTTGAGGAATCAAAGAACTTTTTGGTAAATTGATCCTCCAACCATGATCTTGAAGAAACAACACAAGTCGATTCGTATGAGACTCTGCTAAATGTAAAGACTGAGCAAGTACCAAGATATCGTCCAAATAAGGAAATACCACAATACCCTGTTCTCTGATTACAGACAGAAGGGCACCGAGAATCTTTGTGAAAATTCTTGGAGCTGTAGCAAGGCCAAACGGTAGAGCCACAAATTGGTAATGCTTGTCTAGAAAAGAGAATCTCAGGAACTGATAATGATCTGGATGAATCGGAATATGCAGATATGCATCCTGTAAATCTATTGTGGACATATAATTCCTTTGCTGAACAAAAGGCAATATAGTCCTTACAGTTACCATCTTGAACGTTGGTATCCTTACATAACGATTCAATAAATTTTAGATCCAGAACTGGTCTGAAGGAATTCTCCTTCTTTGGTACAATGAAGAGATTTGAATAAAACCCCATCCCCTGTTCCGGAACTGGAACTGGCATAATTACTCCAGCCAACTCTAGATCTGAAACACAATTCAGAAATGCTTGAGCTTTCACTGGATTTACTGGGACACGGGAAAGAAAAAATCTCTTTGCAGGAGGTCTCATCTTGAAACCAATTCTGTACCCTTCTGAAACAATGTTCTGAATCCAAAGATTGTGAACAGAATTGATCCAAATTTCTTTGAAAAAACGTAACCTGCCCCCTACCAGCTGAACTGGAATGAGGGCCGTACCTTCATGTGAACTTAGAAGCAGGCTTTGCCTTTCTAGCAGGCTTGGATTTATTCCAGACTGGAGATGGTTTCCAAACTGAAACTGCTCCTGAGGACGAAGGATCAGGCTTTTGTTCTTTGTTGAAACGAAAGGAACGAAAACGATTGTTAGCCCTGTTTTTACCTTTAGATTTTTTATCCTGTGGTAAAAAAGTTCCTTTCCCACCAGTAACAGTTGAAATAATAGAATCCAACTGAGAACCAAATAATTTGTTTCCCTGGAAAGAAATGGAAAGTAGAGTTGATTTAGAAGCCATATCAGCATTCCAAGTCTTAAGCCATAAAGCTCTTCTGGCTAAGATAGCCAGAGACATAAACCTAACATCAACTCTAATAATATCAAAAATGGCATCACAGATAAAATTATTAGCATGCTGGAGAAGAATAATAATATCATGAGAATCACGATTTGTTACTTGTTGCGCTAGAGTTTCCAACCAAAAAGTTGAAGCTGCAGCAACATCAGCCAATGATATAGCAGGTCTAAGAAGATTACCTGAACACAGATAAGCTTTTCTTAGAAAAGATTCAATTTTTCTATCTAAAGGATCCTTAAACGAGGTACCATCTGACGTAGGAATGGTAGTACGTTTAGCAAGGGTAGAAATAGCCCCATCAACTTTAGGGATTTTGTCCCAAAATTCTAACCTGTCAGGCGGAACAGGATATAATTGCTTAAAACGTTTAGAAGGAGTAAATGAATTACCCAATTTATCCCATTCTTTGGAAATTACTGCAGAAATAGCATTAGGAACAGGAAAAACTTCTGGAATAACCGCAGGAGCTTTAAAAACCTTATCCAAACGTATAGAATTAGTATCAAGAGGACTAGAATCCTCTATTTCTAAAGCAATTAGTACTTCTTTAAGTAAAGAGCGAATAAATTCCATCTTAAATAAATATGAAGATTTATCAGCATCAATCTCTGAGACAGAATCCTCTGAACTAGAAGAGTCCAAAGAATCAGAATGATGGTGTTCATTTAAAAATTCATCTGTAGAGAGAGAAGATTTAAAAGACTTTTTACGTTTACTAGAAGGAGAAATAACAGACAAAGCCTTCTTTATGGATTCAGAAACAAAATCTCTTATGTTATCAGGAACATTCTGCACCTTAGATGTTGAGGGAACTGCAACAGGCAACGGTACATTACTAAAGGAAATATTATCTGCTTTAACAAGTTTGTCATGACAATTATTACAAACAACAGCTGGAGGAATAGCTACCAAAAGTTTACAGCAGATACACTTAGCTTTGGTAGATCCGGCAGGCAGCGATTTTCCTGTAGTATCTTCTGGCTCAGATGCAACGTGAGACATCTTGCAATATGTAAGAGAAAAAACAACATATAAAGCAAAATAGATCAAATTCCTTATAAGACAGTTTCAGGAATGGGAAAGAATGCCAAATATCAAGCTTCTAGCAACCAGAAGCAAATGAAAAATGAGACTGAAATAATGTGGAGACAAAAGCGACGCCCATATTTTTTAGCGCCAAATAAGACGCCCACATTATTTGGCGCCTAAATGCTTTTGGCGCCAAAAATGACGCCACATCCGGAACGCCGACATTTTTGGCGCAAAATAACGTCAAAAAATGACGTAACTTCCGGCGACACGTATGACGCCAGAAACGGAAAAGAATTTTTGCGCCAAAAAAGTCCGCGCCAAGAATGACGCAATAAAATGAAGCATTTTCAGCCCCCGCGAGCCTAACAGCCCACAGGGAAAAAAGTCAAATTTTTGAGGTAAGAAAAATATGATAATTCAATGCATAATCCCAAATATGAAACTGACTGTCTGAAAATAAGGAAAGTTGAACATTCTGAGTCAAGGCAAATAAATGTTTGAATACATATATTTAGAACTTTATAAATAAAGTGCCCAACCATAGCTTAGAGTGTCACAGAAATAAGACTTACTTACCCCAGGACACTCATCTACATGTTTGTAGAAAGCCAAACCAGTACTGAAACGAGAATCAGTAGAGGTAATGGTAAATATAAGAGTATATCGTCGATCTGAAAAGGGAGGTAAGAGATGAATCTCTACGACCGATAACAGAGAACCTTATGAAATAGACCCCGTAGGAGATCACTGCATTCAATAGGCAATACTCTCTTCACATCCCTCTGACATTCACTGCACGCTGAGAGGAAAACCGGGCTCCAACTTGCTGCGGAGCGCATATCAACGTAGAATCTAGCACAAACTTACTTCACCACCTCCCTTGGAGGCAAAGTTTGTAAAACTGATTTGTAGGTGTGGTGAGGGGTGTATTTATAGGCATTTTAAGGTTTGGGAAACTTTGCCCCTCCTGGTAGGAATGTATATCCCATACGTCACTAGCTCATGGACTCTTGTTAATTACATGAAAGAAATATATTTGCTGATGACATTGTTTTAACACAATCTTCCCCTACCTCCTCTGTTAAGTCAATAAAGTCTACATTTAAGGGATATGAATCCCCAAAAGTTTATTTTGTAATTCAGAGCAAACAAAAAAAAAAAAAAAAGTTTCCATTCCAATTTACTCTCAAATTTGCTTTGTTTCAATGATATTCTGTGTTGAAGAGATACCCAGTTACGCATCTGGAAAGACTACATGGCAGGAAATAGTTCTGCCATATAGTGCTCTTGTAAATGGATAACATTCTTGCAAAGCTGCTGCTATATAGCGTTCCAGAAATGGGCAGGCTCTTGAACTTACGTCCCTGCTTTTCAACAGAAAATACCAAAAGAACAAAGACATTTTTTATAATAGAATTAGATTAGAAAGTTGCTTAAACTAGGAGTTTTTCCCTTGTTTCCACTGTAATTTATGAGCATTTATGTTTATATGGATTGTATGTATTTAGTGTAGTCACTAAGTGCACTATTTTACGTTAATTTCCAATATTGTGGGAAATTATTTGTTTACTGGTAAAATATACAATATGGTAATGTGACACCACTTTTTGATCTTTGTATCTGTCACTTTTCATTTTCTTTGTTCTTAATTTAAAATTTTCAATAAAATTAGCCACTTAAAAAAAAAAAAACTGCTACCATATAAAGCTCCAAGAAAAGTGCACACGCCAAAGGATACTAGGGGGCCAATTATCAATTCCTCGCCAGATCAGAAGTGTTTTTTCAAGCTGACCCTTACAGGGGCTGCCCTAGTAGAAATATCTTTAAAAAAGGGCCAGTCCCTGAAAATAGCACAATGTCTATCGAAACTAATGGAGCTCACTTGTAAGGTAAACTTCAACGTGTAAGGCAAAGTTAGCAGTGGGCGCACTTTAAAAATTAAATCCTGCAGCCAATATAAGTCACATTGCACTGTTTTCTGCATATAGCATCTTACAATCATCTATGTCCTTATGCATTTGTTTTTCTATTAGGCTTTTAAGTATTTTGATAAAAGTTAGCCAACTTTCCATTTGAGATACAAAACAGTGAGAACTGAAGGGTAGAAATGTTTATAGAATTAAAGTGGGATTTGAGAAACAATTTCATATACCATAGAATGACTATGTTCTTCCTATTTTATGAAAAAAACAATTATACTTTGTATTTTGCACTTATAAATACGAATGTCTGCGTTTTTTGCAGTGTACTCAAATTAAGTTTAAGACTGTGCATATTTAATACGATTTATTGTGTTATTTTCATACAAATTTTACATTTTGGAAAAAAAAATAAGATTTTTGGTTAACAATGTTACGATTTTTTATGCATCTTAATACAATTTTTTCCTGCGTATTTTTATGTGAATGATTCAATTATCTATGATTTTTAAATTACAAATTTAATTGGGCGCTTTTGTAATGTATGCATCTCCTTCCCATACGAAAATGCAGTAAACACCCCTTAGCGCGACATCCTGTTTTTAGGGTAAAAAGTGGCTTTAGAAAATTCCACCAGGAATATAGGACTGGCGAGCACAGAGACCTTTAGATAAGAGAAAACTAGATTTAATAGTACAGGTAAAATAGATTTTTTTTAATTGTATGCTCTATGTGAATCATGTATGCTCTATGTGAATCATGAAATAAAAAATATACACAAAATAAAAGGGTAGTAATTGCATGTATGCACATTTTATGTTACTCTGTGTGATATAACAGATACCTACTTTTGGTTCTTACAAAACTTGTTGCTTTCCAGAATAACTAAGGTCCTGAGGAAAATCTCAATATTGCTTAGGTTTTTGCTATATGTACACACACACACAACTCTATAAATTCATGTGCTCCCCAGTAACTTACTGGTAAACAGGAGAGGACATAAATTTTACATGGAATAAAAAAATGGACATAATCAACTGCTGGCCAGACATACCTCCCTTAAAGATATCTCTAGCATACGGGTTACAGGGTCCTGATGAGTCACAAGTCCACAAAACCAAGACTCTTCTGCATCTGGCTGGAACACCTTAACTTCCTGACCTTGAATACTGCAAATACCTAGAATATCAATTCATAAGATAAAACATTTTATATATAAATTGCATGGTACAATCAGGCATCCTTTTTTAAACTTTAAGGAGTAATTTCACATAAGTGACTAGTTGTACACGACACAGTTTTTCTTTTGCTGTAAATAAGTGGACATAAGCCTGAAAACATTCAAAAAACACAAGTCAAAGATAAATTTTACATACTGTAACAAGTTAATTTCATGAAGAAACACAATATTTAGTATGAAAACTCGTTTCAATAAGGCCAACAATTTGTTATAATTCTGATGAAAATGGCAGAGGTAGCCAAAATATTTGTAAAATATGAAACATATTTTAAAAACTTAGAAGCTTAAAAAGGGACATGAAACCCAAATTGTTTCAGATAGAGGATGCAATTTTAAACATTCAATTTCTTCATTCTTTAGATATCCTTTGTTGAAGAAATAGCAGTGCACATGGTCGATCCAATCAAACGAGGCAACTATGTGCAGCCACCAATCAGTAGCTACTGAACCTATATAGATATCCTTTGTTGAAGAAATAGCAATGCACATGGTCGAGCCAAACGAGGCATCTATGTGCAGCCACCAATCAGTAGCTACTGAACCTATATAGATATGCTTTTCAGACAAAGGATATCAAGAGAATGAAGCAACTTAAATAGAAGTAAATTTTTATGTTTTCATTAAAAATGGCACGCTCTTCCTAAATCTTGAAAGAAAACATTTGGGTTTCATGTCCCTTTAATACAGAAACAGCATTCTAATCTATTTTTATAAATAGCATATCAGAGACATAAGACGGCTCTTGTTTTTGCTTTAAATAGTGCTAATCTCACAATCCATAAAGAGACCAAAAATCTAACCCCTGTAATCTAATTTTAAATAGCTGGTTTAGGCAAACTGTAGCATTTTTGCCTATTGGAGTATGAGACATGCAAAAATTTAACACAAAAGTAATAAGTGTTTAATGGCCCTTTAACTATGATTATCAAACTGTTATTGTTATGAAAACTACGACTGAGAAAAATATTTTAGTGCAAAAAGAGTAAAATAATGTATTTTTATTATCCGTTTAGACAATAACACATTTTCAAAACTGAATACTGTGATTCCATACCTCTTACAATAATCTCTTGAATTTTTCTTGAGTTGATCACAGCAGTCACTGCATCTTTCAGTAATGGCTGCTCCTTCAGGACCAGCTTATGACTGTCTACCCCCATCTGCTGGAAGTAAATGGCAAACATACTATAAAATCATCTGACGTTTGAAACAAAAACAACAACAAAAAAGTCAATATAAAAAGAAATATTTTACATGAACATTAGATACCTGGTATAAACGAAGACTGCTGGCATCCGGCAGGAAATGCAATACTCGCTCCAAAAGAAATTCTAATGGAACCAAAGTTCCCAATCCCAATTTATCCACTAAAGAAGTGAAAGTCTAGAAATAAAGACCAGACTCTGTTAATATTAACAGTTAAAGCAATATGTATTTATCTTCCTATACAGACATTCACAAAATTGAAAGGTTAACCAAATATTCACATTATCAAATATTACTAATAAATAGCTTACAAAGCATTAAATGATTGTGGCCTATAATTACAATGAAACTTTTTTTAAATGACAACAAATTATCTAACCTAGCAATGTAAATAATTTCAAATTAAAATATTGTTAAATTAAAAGATAGTATGAGACTATATAAAAATAAGACTGTTACTAGTTAAGCAAATATTCTAATGCTAGTAATTTCACAGACCATCTACACTATTAGGCCTGCTCTCGCATTGTCTAATGGATTAACATCTGAAAATGTGAACTGCACAATGTAAGCAATCACCATTATCAAAATTTGAGAAACTAAGTGTGTATACACATTAGCATTCCAAGGTAGTAATATATAAAGTAAAAATGAGGATTCAATGTTAAGACAATTTTAAGTAGAACCCGCTCATAACAGACTGTCTACTTCTCTCTGCTACGCCAGTATGAAATGTAAAATGTGCTTACCAAAATGCTAGCTAGACTAGGTTTTGTTTTTTGCATGTTATTAGGAAGTCATAACTAACAAACTTCCGAATATACTTGCTCTCATGTAGCTTAAAGGCACAGTAAACCTTAAAAATAATGTTATATAATTCTGCACATAGTGCAGAATTATATAACATTATTTAGGTGCTATAGCTAAATAGCACTAAGTGCAGCTCGCTCCTGTGACAGGAGCGAGCTGCACTTAGTCTTATGGCGGTCGGGCCGGGCTGTGACTATACAGCTGGCCCGATGCGCTGACTAAATATAATGGACCCGCTCAGCAGAGAGCGGGTCTGTAAAAGCGCCATATTTTTAACAAATTAAAAAGGTAAAAAATGAATTTATAGCTATAGCACCTAAATAATGTTATATAATTCTGTTTACTGTCCCTTTAAGTGTTAGCTGGTGTGGTTTATACATAAATTCTTAGTTAAAATACACTGCATAAAAAGTGAGTAAAATAAATTTAAAAGCAAAAATCTTATGTCCATAGTTTAGTCCTCACTCAAAAATGCACACAAATAATTGGTTACAGCTTAACCAGCTTATTCTTAATGAAAACTTGAAAAAGTCTATTAAAATATTTTTTGTCAACCAATAAGGAAAAATAAAATAAAAAATTGAACTGGTAAATGAACTCCTAGTTAAAAAGTGGTGCAATAATTTGCATTTTGTAACTGCTGGGGGAGATGAATATACAATCAGAGTTTGAAGATCACTGTTGTATGGCGCCAGAAATACCTAGAAAATAAGTCCTGGCACCCTTGTCCTGCTCCTGGTAATGATTCCTAACAACCACCATTAGTCCCATAGAAATTCTTCAATTGCGGCTCTTCTCATATAACACCTCTTGTCACAGAAGCTAAACTTACACAGTGATACCTAGTTACAGTAAGGAGAGTATGAGTAATGATTTGCTTACCATAGTAGATTATTAATGTACAATTCAATGCATTGCTTTTTTGTAAGCCAATGGGTTAACTAATCTCTGTGCAATGCAGTAGTTTTAGGGAGGCTGTCTAAATTAAACTTCTAGGACAGCAAGGTATGTGGATGTGGGAAAAGCAGCTATTTGTTCTCTGCCCCTTAGTATGGCTGCCTTTAATAAAAAATAAACACACTTTGGACAAACTGACTGAGAAGTCTTATCGGGAAACACTTATTCATACATCAGAATATGATTTATTCTGCTTTTGCTAATTTATGAAAATATCATAGAAAACAAAAAGACTAACTGTACACGAGATCAAAGGAAATAGAAAAAAAGATTATTTTGCTAAAAAGTAGACGGAATGTTTTAGGTCTCATCTCTGAGCATGATGGTAAAAAGAACATGGATGAATATCATACAACTACATTGCTGAGGTTCTTACTTTTCTGAAAGTGTAAAGAATGCAACTGTGGTTCTCAGCAGACAAGCAAAAATGTGTTCACGTTATTGGTTTACGTTAACTAAACTTACTTAGTTTATTAACTTAAACTAATGAATTAAATACAAAATGTGTTCATTCAATCCTTTATCTATTATATGAATAAACATAATGTTCCAGTTTGGTATAAGTATATAAGTTTGTTAGATTGAGTAGGTAATAAAATTAAATCATGTTTATGAACACAATTCGGAACAAACTAGTTCAAATTTGTTATTCTTATCACAAACTAATAGCGAAAGCTAGTCCAAAACAACCAATATTTATTAAAACTGGTGTCAGACAACACAAATTAATAATTGTGATGATCATACCAGTGTGCAAAAATACAAAAACAAATTAAACCTTCAAAAATCTAAATGCTATTTAATTTTTATATACTAAAATTACACAGGAATTAGAAAGGCTGGAAATATTCAAGATACATACACCCTAATGATTTTTTATTTTTTAATTTGGGAGGGTTTTAAAAAAAAAAAAAAAACCTTCAGCGTCTTCTTCATGTCTTAGATGCACTGTTACAAAAAGGAACCACAACAGCATAGAAAGTAAAAAGATGGGCACTAAATGGAAAATACTCACTGGGAGTCAAGTTCCGATTATCAGAAGATTTAATCCACGTAGTAAACATGTAAAATTATAAAATCACAGGATTAAAAACTCTGATAAGTAGTTGTGTAGCTCAACACAGTTCGATATGTTTGTCTTTTTCCAAGAGCAATAAAAATGTTTCATAATAGAGCTATATAACATTAAATTGCCAAAAGCCATTTTATACCTTCAAAGTTTCCGCTTGAGTCTATTTTTGAGCCCGGAAAGAAGATTTACATTAAAGCGTGGAACTAAAAGGATTAATCTAGTTTTCTTCATTCAAAATTCTTATGGTTAAAAATATTTTTACTAAATGGAATAAATATTCTGAAAAACCAGTACTTAACTCCCTGTATTTTCCAATTAGTGCTCATCTTATTTGTTATTCGCTACACTATTGTGGATCCTTATTAGAAGCAGTGCATCTGAGACTCAAACAAAATACACTGATGTTTTAACCCCTATCAGAACTACGACACCTGACAAAGATTTGCATGTTTTGTATCTTGGGAAAGATTAAGGAAGGCAGGATCATAAATGAAGGGGAGTACTGTTTTAGAATTTATGGGGGGGGGGTTACGGTTTTTCTGTTCTACATTTCTGGGCCTCGGTATACACATACAAAGTAAACACTATTACTAAAGTTTGATGATCAAGGGGGGGAGAAAAGTTGGCAGTCCACTTAAAGTTAAATTTACAGACATCCCAACTCTCCCTGAAGTTCAGGGAGTCTCCCTGATTGTAATAGCGGCTCCCTGAAACTCCAAGTACCATGATTCAATTTGGCCCAAATCCGGAAAAGTGTTTCTTTAAGGAATGCCTTTAGTTGCTGGGACGTTATAGAACCCTCAAAGCATGCACCAATGACAAAAACGCTCCCACTGATTTTAATAAAATAAAACACAAATACTACCTTATTTACTGCACGTAATTAAACTTTGTATTCTAAAATATTAAAGCATTCAACAAGCGTACGATCACTGGAATATAGGTTTATTGTATGTGGTTGTACAATAAAGCCACTTTAATGGGAAGCTACTTTAATGATAAGTCTATCTTATTTAGGGTTTCAAGGTGGGGGGGGGGGGCTGTAGCAGGTGAAGTCACCTCCCTGAAATGAGTTTTTGCAGGTTGGGATGTCTGAATTTAGGAAACTACATAATTTCTTTAAAAATCTGGAACTGTTTAAAAAGAACATATTTGTGACTTCATATGGCAATATTTTATAGTACAAATTATTTACAAATATAATTTTTAAATACATTACTACATTTATGTGTTTAAAAGCCTGAAAAAATGTATAATACTGTTAAAATAGTTTAGTTAAAATCTATTACTTTTGATTTAATAAACTTGTAGCATTTTTTTTAAAAAGAAAATTTAGCTCACTTGCAAATTATAAAAGTACATTTCTCATTAGTGTTTTATGTAAAATTACAACTGTCTGTTTGTCTCCACTAAATGGATATACAGTTTCTCTAGATACAAATTTGTTTAACTATTATAAACTTGTTAAAGTTGTATTAGTAAGAAGGTTTACAATATTTCAACATTCTACTACTGTGATTGAATGAGTTGTGTGTTCTAAACCTGAACATTCATTAGATTTATATTTTGTTAATGTTTGTTCATCAACATATTTTTATTTGCATTGCTTATTAGTCTGGAATTATTTACTGTTGAAAAGTCATTAAAGATTTTTAAATCTGTTGCAGATATGAAATTATTTTACATATTGATTTTTGTTTTTATTGGAATTTTCTGGCTTTTGACTGTTTTAATGAGAACACTGATATTAAAGTATTTCTAGCTATCTACGTATTTCTCATTTATATATTTATTATAACTGGCTACAGCAGAGAGAAACATACTAACGAGGATTTTCAAGGTGAAAAATCTGCTAATTTTATTTACAAAGGGCAGTTAATATGACTGAACAGCGTTTATTAAAGAACGTTACAGTGGAAACATTGCATGCTCTAATTAAGTGTAATTTTTTTCACTATTTAACCTGTTTTCAAAACTGATTATATAAAAAAAATATATAAATTTACTTTTCCTTTAACAGTATGTCAACAAATTTTGAAAGATACTTACTAAAGCTGGCCAATGTGTAGGGCAAACATGACTCCCTTGAATAACAATGGGATCTTTTCTAGGAGACCAAACTAGGGGCCCTTCGATAAGTATCACCAAAATATCTTCACCATGAACTTGAATCCAAGAGCTTTGTTTATAGCTATTCTCATCAAATTCAACATACACCTAAAACAGAAAAATGTATGCAGTTAGATACGCTTTCACTTTTACAAAACAGCTCCTTTCATAAAACCTTAAAAAGGACATTAAATAAAAAAAAAATCTACTTTCATGATTCAGATCAATAGAGAAGGGGGTTTTCAAACCTGTCCTTGTGCCTCCCTAACGTCACAGATTTTCAGGATCTGATTATTTCATTTATCATAATCATTTGATTATTTCACCTGTGCTCCAGTACAAATGATGGTTACTACTAACCTGCTCTTGCTTAATGTAATCATGAAAATCTGTCCTGTTTGGGAGGTCTGAGGGTAGGTTTGAAAACCCCTGAAATAGATCATACAGTTTTAAAAAAAAAAAAAAAAACACTTTCCAGTTTACTTTTATTTTCAAATTCCACTTTTAAAAAGTATATATTTTGGTACAAAAATGAGAAAAATCATTTTTTGCTGATATATAGCAATTTAAATTATTTAAAAGTATTTATTTTGGATGCAAACTTTTTCTTTTTTTTGCAAAGCATTATTTAATTGCAGCGATATTTACTATGCATATATAAAGAAAATCTGTTTCATGTCCCATTAAAAAAAAGCAGAAAATATAAAAATAAAGAGAAAGTTGCCAACAAATGTAATGACAAAAGTTTGAGTTAAAAGGCAAAAAGTTACCAACAACAAAAACTTGATTCAGTTATATAATAAAAAAAAAAAAAGTCAATAGAGCATATAAAACACTCCCACTTGAGAAGGACCATAAACAGCTCTAAGCAACATGTTGCTGCTTTGACAGCCAATAGGCTAATGAGAAAGGGGGAAAGAACTGACATATTTGCATGTTTTCCGCATCACGCTGACTTAAATAATAATATTAGTAGTAGTTCTCATTCAAAATAAATATACATTGAACGCAAACCATATGTATACTACAACAAAGAACAACGACCATAATGGTTTATGCATTATAAAACTATCTAATAAGTTTGTGCAAGTGAATTCAGTGAACACATACGTTAACTTCCTGCATAATAAACAAAACGATCAAATGCTCATCACCATTTTGTTCCGTGCGAATATAAATATAGCTATGCGTTGTGTTGTTCTGATCATATAAAACTGTACCAGACAGAGGGCAGCACAATTTTTATTCATAGAACTTCATCAAAAACAAATATGTGTTTACACGGAGCCGCTTGCACTCAGGGGGGCTGGCACAGAGCAGATCTCTAATAAGTAAATAAAGGATTTTGTTGAATTGGTGCCGTGCTGTAATAACATTGCACGGGGCCCAGAGGTTTAGCAAGACCACGGGATTGGAGTTCTAAGGAGATACGGTCAACCAAGGAAGTGGGGGGGCGTAAAAGCCAAGGCCTAGTTTCAAACACCGGAATTCGATAGAACCCGAGCCGAGGAAGAAGGCTTAACTCACCGCCAGCTCCTCGGGCGCCGCTCCCTTAAGAGCACGAACAGTGCCTCCTTGCCAGGCCCGCTTCCCAAGCGGAGTTGATGGGTCGGTAGGCCCTTCCCGCCCGTAGGTCGTCTCATCAAACAAAAGCCGCAGTCGCTTTCCAACCGGTGACACCGGAATAGCCATGTGTAACACTAACCAGGGCCCGGGATACCGAGCGGAAGGCAAGCGCACGAGTTCGCAATACGTTTGAAGCGAGGCCTCTGCAGCACCCGCGGGGCCAACGCGTTACACAACAACGCCGCCGTGCGGTAGGAACACAATCCGAGGAGCCTGCAGTGCCCCTTGCGGACAGGAGGAGTGCTGCCGAAATTACCATAGCGCCCCGTGCGGTATGAAATACAAACAACTAAGTTTGTCCTTTAGCGCCCCCTAATTGACAAAGATTACTGAATGTAAGGGAGCGCCCCCATGTGTTATGTTACGTAAATTGAAAATCGCGTACTATAGCGCCATCTACAGTATGGAGTAATGTTAATAAAAAACGTGTAAGTCTCACGTGACTCGTGCTACAATTATGATAGGTGTCCTCAAATTATCTGTTAAAGTTATCAACCTATATAGAAAAGCAAATGGTCATCACTAATCCTTGTGGATTAAATTCCTTTTTCGAATAATAAAAAAAAAAAGTGTAGGACAGAACAACTGGTAACTATAAGCTTGCAAGCCTGACACCAGTAGTTAAATGAACGGCAGCATTCTTCTTTGCATACCTTTGTTTTACCATCTGTTACAAACTTTGTTATGACCTTCCACTTCTCTTTTATTCCAAGTCCATCAAGTCTCTAATATCACCCTCCCTCTAGATACATTTGTATTTCTTACATTGCGATCTCCCTTGCCCTATCATTGATATTCAATCTCTGTAAAAATATTAATTATTATTATTAGTTTACTCTTTATCCCCTTTCTCTAATATTGAGCTGTGTTGGTTAGCAATGAACCCAACATATAGCAACATGCATCACATTTGTTTGGGAAAAAATCATTGCAGTCTTCCTCCTTCCCTATAGAAAGATGGAGATTTAGCCACCAAAAGTGTTTTTCACCAGTTTTTGGTAGGTAGCGCTTAACCACAAACAATAAAGCTGTTGAAGGTAGTCTTAAGGTTTATCTATAAATTGAAGACCAGCCCTATTTAATGTTGAGTCGGTAGAATGGACACACCACATTTTACTGGAATATTCCTTCCCCCAATATTTTTTTTCAGAATTGAAATATATTAGTTAACCTTTTAACGCCGTTATATTCCGTCATAATTACACTGGGCTTCAAAGACGTTATGACGGAATAGAACGTCATAGCCAACGGCTGCCCTGAAGCCTACTGTGCTTCTCAGATTTGATTGCGGTCTGGAGGGCGTTCCTAAGGTTATAGAGATGCCCCCCAGACCCGATCCAATAATTGAAATCTCGCGATCGTGTGCACGATCATGTGATTTCAATTTGTCTACATCGGAACAGTTGTTCCGATGTAGACACTTTAACCCTGTCAGGAAAGATTGTTGTTATATTGGCACACTACAACCTAGTGGCATCAATTAATCCTTTTAACTGTGTGAAATTTATTATCAATAGTGTGATCTGGAGAAGACACCCAAAACAGTGTGTCCCTGTCTCACAGTGTTACTTGACTAGACTCTAGAAACCATCCACAGGAAGGCTACTACAATTGCACATGGTCTAGGGAAAAAAGAGGGAAATACTTTGTGACCTTAATAAGTTTAGCTAAGAGGAGAAAAAGAGAGGTTATACACCAGCACCACCCCATTCAATTGTAGCTGACCAGCCCCAGCTGATTCAGCCCACCAGGAAATCTCTTGGTAGGCCAATCCAGACTTGTTTTTGTCCCAGTCAACAATGGAAATACGCAACAAACTGGTTCAGTTACTTTAAAATGTAAGTCAGGTCTTGAAACCTTGAAAAATAGCACTATGGACAGCAACTTGAAGGAATGAAACTGCACTTGGCAATTCCGTAGTCAGGAAAGGACCAGGTCAGCAACTTGAACAACAGAACTTGATATCCCATAGACTGGAAAAAACCAGGTCAGCAACTTGAAGCAATCATGTAGACATAAACAAGATCAACTTGCAGGAAACAGACGGACCTATTGAAAAGGCAAGTCAATTGGAAGCAACTTGCAATTTATCAGGAATGGAGTTTAACATTACTCCTCATTTTCTTGTGCCTCTGAGCCTTTAAATATGACATTAGCCTCAAGCAAAAGGTTGTGCTGTAGGACAGTTTTCCAAGATAGTGTGATGGAGGCTGCCTCAAAATTCCAGAGTGACAGACGAATGCACATATCAAAGACTGAAGCCTAAAGAGTTAATCAACCCAGTAGGTGCATGTCTAGTTGTAATATCATCGCCATAATGGTGTAGTAGTATTTTCATTTAACTTCTTATTATACACTGTGAGAATCCAAAATTGTTGTGACGGAATAGAACGTCATAGCCAACGGCTGTCCTGAAGCCTACAGTGCTTCTCAGATTTGATTGAGGTCTGGAGGGCGTTTCTAGGGTTATAGGGATGCCCCCCAGACCCGATCCAATAATTGAAATCTCGCGATCGTGTGCACGACCACGTGATTTCAATTTGTCTACATCGGTACAGTTGTTCCGATGTAGACACTTTATCCCCGTCAGGAAAGGGTTAAATTATATTTATTTGTATTTAAAAATGCAAGATTGTTGTTATATTGGCACCCTACAAATTAGTGGCATCAATTAATCCTTTTAACTGTGTGAAAATGATTATCATTAGTATGATCTGGAGAAGACACACAAAACAGTGTGTCCCTGTCTCACAGTGTTACTTGACTAGACTCTAGAAACCATCAACTTGAAGGCTACTACAATTCCACATGGTCTAGGGAAAAAAGAGGGAAATACTTTGTGACTTTAATAAGTTTAGCCAAGAGGAGAAAAGGATAGGTTATACACCAGCACCACCCCATTCAATTGTAGCTGACCAGCCCCAGCTAATATCATCGCCATAATGGTGTAGTAGTATTTTAATTTAACTTCTTATTATACACTGTGAGAATCCAAAATTGTCTTAACAGCAATCTTCTTATAATCTTTGACCACCACAGATTTAGTCTGATTATTCCAAACTGAATATTGTAAGAAACAACAGGTATCAAAGAGATATATTCAATGAGTTTGGAATATTCATAATTGATGGCTACTCTAACTTAAAGGGACATTATACACTCATTTTTTCTTTGCATAAATGTTTTGTAGATGATCTCTTTATATAGCCCATAAAGTTTTTTTTTTAAAATAAATGTATAGTTTTGCTTATTTTTAAATAACATTCCTCTGATTTTCAGACTCCTAACCAAGCCCCAAAGTTTTATGTGAATACCGTCAGCTACCTTCTCCAGCTTGCTCCTGTTTGTGTAGAGGGTCTTTTCAAATGCAAAAGAAGGGGGAGGGGGGGCAGTGTCTTATTTGCCACTTGCAGTGGGCTTTCCAGCTACCTTTTCAACAGAGCCAAACTGACAGCTTCTAAGTAAGTTTTTAAACAGTTTTATACTGGATTTTTATATCAGTATCTGTGCATCTTATTCTTTATAGTAGTGTCTATTACATGCAGTTATATGAAAAAGAGTGTATACTGTCCCTTTAAATGAAGCATCATTGACTTTCTCAAGAATCTTGAATGGTCCTATATAGTGAGGCTCACTCTGTCATGCTGCTCCTCTTCTCTGCTGTGGCCGTTGCCACGGACACAGGCACTCTTCCTGTTTCTAGGGATACGGCAGTGTAACTGCAGCACAGTAATGACATCATCACCGCCCGCCCTGTCTTCCCTATGTAAAGCCCTCAGTCTCTCTCACCTGTGCCCAAGTATAGGTGTTACTTCTCGTGCTCCTGGGTGCTGTATATCTGTATGCTGAATTGTTGGACTGCTTTACTGTTGATGAACTCTGCCTGTTTTGACTACTCTGCTTGCCTTAACCCCTGAATTGCTGGACTGCTTAACTGTTGATGAACTCTGCCTGTTTGACTATGCTGCTTGCCTTAAATACTGCATTGCTGGATTGCTTAAATTGTGGGAGTTTATCCAGTAGCACCAGCAAGCTGAGTGGCTGAAGATGCAGTCCTGGGATAAGAGCACGACATACCGGACCGCTGACAAGTTACATGAGCTACATTGTTTCTTAAATCTTGTAACTTGCTGTCATAGGGCAAGAGTGTCGTTAAATAAATAGTTACTTTGTTACTTTTACAAGCCATAGTGATAAACAATTATTTGTAAAAAGATGGCAGTAAGTTTTTTTGGATATTTGTAATTTTATCAAATGAATAAAATAAGACTGTTTATTGGAAAGATCAAAGCTGAGTAGAATAACCAATTTAAACACGGGTAGATCTATAAAGAGAAAACAATATATAGTCAGGGACAAAAATATTGACACTATACAAAAGACAGCAGCACCAATTCTTCACAGCTAAGTTATGTGTTTATTGGGACATAACCAACAGAGTACAATGACCTTAATCATGATTAAAGTCGTGTAGACCGAAAAAGTTGTACTCTGTTGGTTATGTCCCAATAAACACATAACTTTGCTGCGAAGAATTGGTGCTGCTGTCTTTCGTATACTGGCTTGGGTGAATACAGGACCCTGCAGCATGTACCTACTTAAGCACATTGGTGCTGGACACACTGTTTACTCAAAAATATTGACACCCCTGCATTTCTGTCAGATAATTAACCACTTTGCCCAGACAATTGTTGCAATTACAAATGTTTAAGCATTCTCATGTTTATTTTTTTGTTTGCAATGGTATGACACACAAAAAGTGGAGAAAAAAGCCAAATCTTACACAATCCATGCAAAACTCCAAAAATGTACTGAACAAAATTATTGTCACCCTCATTTTAATATTTGGTAGCACACCCCTTGGAAAAAATAACTGAAATCAACCGCTTCCTGTAACCATCAACAAGTTTCTTACATCTTTCTACTGGAATTTTGGACCACTCTTCTTTCGCCAACTGATCCAGGTCTCTCAGATGGAAGAGTTCCTTTTCCCATTTGCTGTTTTGAGATCTCTCAACAGGTGCGCTATGGGATTGAGATCTGGACTCATTGCTAGCCAGTTCAGTACTCTCCAGCACTTTGGGGCTGATTGGGGCACTTGTTTCCAGCGAGCCTTCAGGCTTATTGGAAACAGAAGTTATTAAGCAGTGTTCTAAAGACCGCTGCTCCATAACTTGTCCACCTGCTCTGAGGCCGTGGACAGAAATCAACCCGATCGAATTGATTGACACCCCCTGCTAGCGGCCATTTGGCCGTGAATCTGCAGGGGGCGGCATTGCACCAGCAGTTCACAAGAACTGCTGGTGCAATGATAAATTCCAACAGCGTATGCTGTCTGCATTTATCGATGTGCGGCGGACATGATACACTACATTGTATCATGTCCGCTCACACATTAATAAATATACCCCTTTGTCTTAAACCATTTCTGAGTCCTTTTTGACATGTGCTTTGGGTCATTGTTCTCCTGTAAGACCCATGACCTCTGACAGAGACCCAACTTTCTGACACTGGGCCCTACATTGTACCACAGAAATATTTGGTAGTCTTCAGCTTTCATAATGCCATGCACACAGTCAAGACATCCAGTGCCTAAAGCAACCCCAAAACATCAGTAAACCTCCACCACATTTGATTGTAGGGACTGTTTTCTTTTCTTTAAAAGCCCAATTTCTTTTTCAGAAAACAGTAGAATGATGGGCTTTACCAAAAAGCTGTAATTTTGTTTCGTCTGTCCACAGCACATTCTCCCAAAAGGATTTTGGCTTCCTCAGGTAAGTTTAAGCAAACTCCAATCTGGCATTTTTATGTTTCTGTGTCAACAGTGGGGTCTTCCTGGGTCTCTGTCAGGGTGCCATGAATCAGACTGAGACAAGAAGTGCAAAAATAATCACACCTTTATTAATAACAAAAAATAATTAAAAGTCCATAAGTCAAACAACAAGCCAGGAGTCAAAGCCAGAGCTGGTAGTCAGCCGAGCCAAGTCAGGAGCCAAAGCGAGTAGTCAGACGAGCCGAAATCAGGAACAAGGAGAACAGCAGAGTCAGGAACATGCCAGGGATAAGGAACCAGGAGGGACGTCAGACAGCCAGGTAATACACATGAACTGGAACTCACAAACAGGTCTGAGACAACACAAGGGCAAAGCATACTGAACAGAGGCCCTTTAAATAATTAGTGATTACATCACAATCCTGAGACTGCATCCTGTCTGACACGGATGATGTACACCAGTCTGGCCATAAGAGGGCGTGTAGGAAATGAGCAGCATCACACACTCTGCACCAAACTCAGCAAGAGAGGTGAGTATAATGGCATAAAATGGTGAGTAAAAAAACCCTGACAGTACCCTCCCCTCAACGACCCCTCCCCCGTAGGAGTATAAAAGGCTTATTGGGGAAACGGGCATGAAAGGCATGGAGGAGGGCGGGAGCATGAACATCAGAGGAGGGAACCCATGAACGCTCCTCCGGACGACAGCCCATCCAGTGAACCAAATACTGTACATGGCCCCTGGACATACGAGAGCCAATAATGCTGCTGACCTCATATTCTTCATGGTTGTCATAAGAGAGAGGATGGGGACTAGGCAACACAGTGGCAAACCGATTACAAACCAATGGTTTCAAGAGGGAGACATGAAAAACATTAGAGATGCGCATTGCAGGAGGAAGGTCAAGAGCGTAGGCCACAGGATTGACCCGTTGGAATATTCAAAAAGGACCAACATAACGGGGAGCCAGTTTATTGGAAGGCACACAAAGGTTCAAGTTGCGGGAGGACAGCCAAACCCTCTTACCAACCTGGTAGGAAATTGCGGGCAGACGCCTACGATCAGCCTGGGACTTTTGGCGCTGCATACAACGATGAAGGCAATCCTGAATCTGCACCCACTTGGAACGGAGTTGCCGGAGATGCTCCTCTAAAGCCGGAATACCTTGAGACATGAATGAATCGGGCAACAAGGATGGTTGAAACCCATAATTCGCCATGCACGGGGATAACTGGGAGGAAGCATTAATAGCACTATTACTAGCAAACTCTGCCCAAGGTAACAGTTCAGACCAATTATTGTGGTTATCTGAGACATAGCAACGGAGGAACTGTTCCAGACCTTGATTAGACCGTTCCGCAGCCCCATTGGATTGAGGGTGATATCCCAAGAAGGAAAGCTGGATCCCCATTTGAGCACAAAAGGAACGCCAAAATCTGGAGACAAACTGGCTACCCCGGTCCGACACTATCTCCTTGGGTAACCCATGTAAATGGAAGACCTCCCGGGCAACTTCTTCAAGGGAATGCAATGTGACATTTTAGAAAAAAAGGTCAACCACCATAAGGATAACAGTATTGCCACTGGAAACAGGGAGCTCGACAATGAAGTCCATGGAAAGATGTGTCCAAGGACACTCACCATTCGCAATAGGTTAAAGAAAACCCACAGGAAGATGTTGAGGAGTCTTATTCTGTGCACAAACTGAGCAGCAGGCCACATACGCAGCAACATCAGAACGAAGACCTGGCCACCAGAATTGTCGAGTGACAGACCAAATCATTTGGTTCTTGCCCGGGTGACTTGCGGCTTTAGGATAGAGGTAAGTGTGCAAAAAGTTTAGTTTGAAGATTCTCAGGAACAAAGCACTTACCACTAGGTTTCTCAGGAGGTGCATTGGTTTGTGCAGCCAGGATCTCCTCCCCCAAGGGAGAAGTCAAATTAGTATGTATGGTAGCCAAAATATGGTCAGGAGGTATAACTGGAGTAGGTACAGCCTCCTCCTTGGACAGAGGCAAAATTGACAAGAGAGGGCATCAGCCCTAACATTCTTATTACCAGGCAGGTAGGAGACCACATAATTAAACCAAGACAAAAATAGCGCCCATCTGGCCTGTCGGGCGACAAACGTTTTGCTTCGGATAGATAAGTTAAATTATTGTGGTCAGTAAGAATGAGTACTGGTACGCTACTACCCTCAAGAAGATTCCTCCATTCCTTGAGTGCCAAAATTATAGCCAGTAATTCCCTGTCACCAATTTCATAATTGCACTCCGCTGGAGACAATTTCTTAGAGAAGAAACCACATGGATGCAAGGAACTGGCAGGTCTAGGACATTGAGACAAGAGGGCACCTACTCCAGTCTCAGACGCATCAACCTCAAGAACGAAAGGCAGGACAGGGTTAGGATGAGCCAGAACTGGAGCGGCAGCAAAGGCAGTCTTAAGACTATCAAAGGCCTTAATGGCAGTAAGTGACCAATGGAGTGGATCATTCTCTTTACGGGTCATGTCTGTGATAGGTTTGACCGAGGAAGAAAAGTTTTTAATAAACTTTCTATAGTTATTGGCGAAGCCCAAAAAACGTTGAATAGACGGAAGACCAACTGGGCGAGGCCACTGCAGAACTGCAGACAACTTGTCAGGATCCATGGAGAACCCTGCAATGAAGATAACATAACCTAGGAAGATTACTTGAGTCTGATGGCACTCGCATTTCTCGAGTTCACAAAACAGGCCGTTCTCACGTAGTCTCTGAAGAACCCGTGTAACATCAGAACGATGAGCCTCAAGTGTGGGTGAGTGTATGAGGATGCCGTCTAAGTACACCACAACACACTGTTGCAACATATCTCATAGGACATCATTAATAAATTCCTGGAAAACAGCAGGAGCATTACATAGGCCAAAGGGCATTACAAGATATTCATCATGCCCACTCCTGGTGTTAAATGCCGTTTTCCATTCGTGGCCCTCCTTGATCCCAACGAGATTGTATGCTCCTCTCAAATCAAGTTTAGAAAAGACTTTAGTTCCCTTGAGGCAGTCAAAGAGTTGTAGAGTAAGCGTTCTTAATGGTAAGACGATTAAGACCCGTATAATCAATGCATGGTCTTAACTCGCCACCCTTTTTCTTCACAAAGAAGCCGCCAGCCCCTGCAGGAGAGAAAGATTTGCGGATGATCCCCTGCGACAGAGCATCGGCAACATTGTCAAAAATGTCTAGGAACTCTCGGTACTCCTCTGGCAATTGAGATACCGAAGAAGGGCACAAGACTTTAACTGGTTTCCGAAGACAAGTGGAAATACATTGCGGAGACCATGACAAAGTTTCGGACCTGCGCCAGTCGAGACTGGGATTGTGCTTTTGGAGCCAGGGATAACCCAAAACAACTGGAAAATGCGGAGAGTTTATCACCTGGAACTGGAGGGTTTCAAAATGGAGAGCCCCAACAGCCATGGATAACGGAGCAGTTTCGTGAGTAATGAGTGCGGGCTGAAGGGGCCTGCCATCAATAGCCTCAATAGCAAACGGAACAGACCGAGGCAAAACAGGAATGGAGTGCTTTGATACAAAAGCACTGTCAATGAAATAGCCCGCAGCACCTGAGTCAACAAGAGCATGGGTGACTATGGAGGAGTCCACCCAGCAAAGGACAACCGTGACCAAAAGTTTCTCCTTTACCTGTTCCGGGGATGAGGATAAACCACCCAAGGTCTGCCCCCGACAGGACCTTAGGTGTGAGTGTTTCCCGGCCGTGTAGGACAAGACTTTAAAAGGTGGCCCTTTAACCCACAATAGAGGCAGAGCCCCTCCGTCCTCCTAAAGGCCCTCTCCGCCGCGGAGAGACGCGTGAATTCCAACTGCATTGGCTCAGCAGTACCAGGAGGCATGGGAGAAGAGGGAGGCATGGGTGGGAATGAACACGTAGGAGACAACGGAACAGGAGGCTTCCACAAGGGCTCCTTGACAGAGGGCCTCTCTCTGAGCCTGATGTCAATTAGGATAAAAAAAGACACCAATGCCTCAAGATCCTCTGGTAAATCTCTTGCAGCAACTTTGTCTTTAATCGCATCAGAGAGCCCATGAAAGAAGGCGGCAACAAGGGCTTCATTGTTTCAACCTACCTCTGCGGCAAGCGCATGGAACTCAATGGCATACTGAGCAATAGATCTTGTACCTTGCTGAATGGACATGAGTCGTTTAGCAGCAGAGGAGGAGTGAGCCGGAACATCAAATACCCTTCGAAAGGAGGCCACAAATGCAGGGTAATTTGAAATCAAAGGTTTATTAGTCTCCCACAAGGGATTAGCCCAGGCAAGAGCTGTGTCAGAGAGTAACGAAATGAGAAATCCCACCGTTGCTCTGTCATAGGGACACGCCTGAGGTAACATCTCAAAGTAAATGCCTACCTGGTTCAAAAACCCTCTGCACTGAATAGGATCCCCTCCATATTTCTGAGGTTAGAGATACAGAAATGGACATGCTCCTGGTAGGACTAGGTGCAGAAGCGGAAACAGGAGAAGCCATAACTTGCGGGACACTTCGGTCCATATGTGCAGTGCAAATAAACAGTGATACTGTTCATCCATCCTGGAAATGATGGTAGGTAAAGGCGGATTATTAGCACCATCAGGATTCATGGCCCTTGCGTAATGTCAGCGTGCCAGGAATCAGACTGAGATGAGAAGTGCAAAAATAATCACACCTTTATTAATAACAAAAAAATAATAAAAAGTCCACAAGTCAAACAACAAGCCAGGAGTCAAAGCCAGAGCTGGTAGTAAGACGAGCCTAGTCTGGAGCCAAAGCGAATAGTCAGACAAGCCGAGTCAGGAACCAAAGCGAGTAGTCAGACGAGCCAGAATCAGGAACAAGGAGAACAGCAGAGTCAAGAACAAGCCAGGGATCAGGAACCAGGAGGGACGTCAGACAGCCAGGTAATACACAGGAACTGGAACTCACAAACAGGTCTGAGACAATGCAAGGGCAAAGCATACTGAACAGAGGCCCTTTAAATAATAAGTGATGACATCACAATTCTGAGACTGCATCCTGTCTCACACGGATGATGCACACCAGTCTGGCCATAAGAGGGCGTACAGGAAATGAGCAGCATCACACACTCTGCAGCAGACTCAGCAAGAGAGGTGAGTAAAATGGCTGCCAGCAGCACATGGCAAACAAAGCAGGGAAAAACCCCTGACAGTCTCCTACCATAGCGTCCCTTTTCATTCAGATGGCGACGTATAGTCCGAGCTGACACATTTGTACCCTGTGCCTGAAGGTCAGCTTGAATTTGTCTGGAAGTTGATCGAGGTTCTTTATCCACTATTCGAACAATCCTTTGTTGTAATCTTTGATACATTTTTCTCTTTCGTCCACGTCCAGGGAGATTAGCTACAGTGCAATGGGCTGTAAACTTCTTGACAATGTTGTGCATAGTGGACACAGGAACGTTAAGATCTCTGGAGATGGACTTGTAACCTTGAGATTGTCCATGTTTTTCCACAATTTTTGTTCTAAAATTCTCAGACAATTATTTGCTGCTCTTTCTCTTCTCCGTGCTCAATGTGGCACAAGAGACACACAACAGAAAGGTTGAGTCAATTTTCACCATTTTAGTGTGATTTCTATAGTGTCAGCACTTGTTAATTGATACAGGCAAGTTTAATTATAAATTACAGGAGAATTACATTTGGAATGCAATTATTTCTTACAATTTTGAGAAGATGCCAATAATTTTGTCCACTCCATTTTTGGAGTTTTGCGTGGAATGCGTCAGATTTGGCTTTTTTTGTGTCATACTAATACAAACAAAATAAATAAACATGAGAATGCCTAAACAGTAATATTCTAAAAACAACAAAAAAGTGTGTTTCAGAAATATAAAAGTGGTTTAGGTTTTGTAATAGTTCATAGTGCATTTTATTTCTTACAATTCCTTATCTTGGCAATGAAAGAGTGGTGAGGCAGGTATGTGTGAAAATGTTCACCTAAGCTACTGGGTATTGTTTAAATTATATCTGTGACGTCCTTATTGTTTTAAAGTTTACTCCCATAAAACGCCTATATATTCGCTATGTATGTGATGACCATTATTAATAAAGAAGAAAAATGTTGACAATAAACCTATATGTGCTGGGGATTGTGTGTATAATTTGCACATGTATATATGTTATATATAGATGTATTATACTGTAAAATAATATATTATGTATTTTAACTATGTTCATTGTTTAAATAAACATAAATAAAGAAGATTTAGTGGGGGGTTTTAACATTTTGGCTTTTTTTTTTTAACATTGTATAAAAATAAAATTCATTTGAGCAGGTTATTATTATCGGTTATTTGTAAAACGCCAACAGATTCCACAGTGCTAGCAGGTTTAGAATTCCTTAACCCTTTCCCACTGGGACTTTTTTGTCTACATCGGAGCTATAAACAAACTAGTAAAAATTTAAATCACATGATTTCAATGATGGGATCGTGTCAGGAGGCATTGCCTATGATGCGAGGCATGCCCTCCAGCCAACAATATCATTTACAAAGCGGCTATGGCTTCAGGACAGCCAAACGGCTAAAACGTTCCATGCCATCCTAACGGTGCTGAAGCCCAGTGCAGTTAGGATGGTATGGAACGCCCTAATGGCGGGAAAGGGTTAAAGTGTATGCACTGATTAAAGGGACACTGAACCCAAATTTTTTCTTTTGTGATTCAAATAGAGCACGAAATTTTAAGCAACTTTCTAATTTATTCCTATCAAAATGTTCTTTATTCTCTTGGTATCTTTATTTGAAATGCAAGAATGTAAGTTTAGATGCCGGCCCATTTTTAGTGAACAACCTAGATTGTCCTTGCTGATTGGTGGATAAATTCATCCACCAATCAAAAACTGCTGTCCAGTGTTCTGAACCAAGAAAAAAAGCTTAGATGGCTTCTTTTTATATAAAGATAGCAAGAGAACGAAGAAACATTGATAATAGGAGTAAATTAGAAAGTTGATTAAAATTGCATGCTCTATCTGAATAACAAAATATTTTTTTTTGGGTTCAGTGTCCCTTTAAGATTGACTGCTTTCTAGAGGTTTCAATTCTAGCCACAGCTAAATTAAAACAATCTTTCTTTGACATTTTTTAATTGTATTTAAAATGTTTTAGCTAAAATTTCCCTTCAATTTTCTTTATTTTTATTTAAGTAATGTCCTCTTCTCCCAGAGTCAGGCTGTTTACACTCATTGCACATTATCGAAGTCCAGCAAAGAACACATCACATCCAAGGATCCGATTGCACCTTTTGCATACTGAAATCAGTTCTGAAGCTTTGACCTTTCATATCATGTTTTACAATACTTTACCCAGAAGGTCATTTATAATATAGTTGTTTCGGTTCTTACACAGGAAAATGTCTATCTGGGCGAGTTTCTGCTTTATCAAATCATGAGGATTAGCCAAAACATACAGGCATACATGAGAAGGGTCTGGAGGCAGCCAACATTTACCTGTTTCTGACATTGTCCTGTTTGTACTTTCACCTCTCTTGCTGATTTGTGTTTGTCTGGATTCCCAGGTCTGACCTTTGACCTGTTGCTGACTATATGGCTTCTTAATCATCTGGCACCTCACACTGAGTTTGGATTCCTGTCACTGACCCTTGGCCTGTTACTATGACTGCTTTAACATTGGCTGTAGTCTACCTGGGGTTACCTTCAGTCTGTATCTATACCCCTGTCACTACATTGCTCTAGAATCCTATACCAGGTACCAATATCATTATGCTTCTAATCTGCTTGTTTGTGTTAATCACCTGCTGTGCTACTTTTGAGACTGTGAACCACATGATGTATCCAGAAGCTTGAGGTCTCTTACCTAGCTATACCTTTGTTTCTGTGTCCTTTCTGGCAAGACATTAGCACCATAGGGGATGAGAGCCATATTCTCTCAGCTCCTTTTGTAGCGTGGCTAGAGAAGCTGATGTGGATCCAAGATACATTAGGGCATAGTGAGCAAAAATTGCAGGGCCTATCTGTATCCATTCCTGGTGGAGGTCCTTAATCTAAATGCCATTATTTTTACAGAGTAAAAAGGAGGGGTATAATGAACACCCCTGAAGAATTCTGTGTTGTATGTTAAATTAATTAGGGTATGGCTTTCCTCAAATCTTGCTGTGTGATGTGTATAAAGAGCAAATATCCTGGAAAGTAGTAAATCAGAAAAGATAACATATTTCCAGATCAATATAAAAAGACAAGAAAAATAAAAAATGTTTTTCTTTCATGCCTGCACTCCCTATCTCTTACTCCAATCCTCACACATATTGTAAATCTCTCCCTCAGCACTGGTACTTTTCCCTCATCCCTTAAACATGTACTAATCCTCAAAAAATCTTCTCTCAATCCATCATCCCCCTCCAGATTCTCTACTCCTCCTTGAATCAAAACTTCAGGAAGAGCTTGTATTTACATCTTAATTACATTTTCTCACATTAAACTCCCTCATTGATCCATTAGAATCTGGCTTTTGCCCTCAGAAATCCACAGAAACAGTAATTATTAAAGGGATAATGAACCCAAAATTTTTCTTTTGTGAGTCAGATAGAGCATGAAATTATAAGCAACTTTCTAATTTATTCCTATTATCAAATGTTCTTCATTCTCTTGGAATCTTTATTTAAAATGTAAGTTTAGATGCCAGCCCTTCTTTGGTGAACTGATTGGTGGATAAATTAATCCACCAATAAAAAAAAGCTGTCCAGAGTTCGGAACCAAAAAAAAAAAGCTTAGATTCCTTCTTTTTCAAATAAAGATGGCAAGAGAAACAAAGACAAATTGATAAGAGTAAATTAGAAAACATAATTTATGCTTACCTGATAAATTTATTTCTTCTGTTATGTGCGATCAGTCCACGGGTCATCATTACTTCTGGGATATAACTCCTCCCCAACAGGAAATGCAAGAGGATTCACCCAGCAGAGCCGATATAGCTCCCCCCCTCTACGTCAGTCCCAGTCATTCTCTTGCACCCAACGACTAGATAGGATGTGTGAGAGGAATATGGTGATTATACTTAGTTTTTATGACTTCAATCAAAAGTTTGTTATTTTACAATAGCACCGGAGCGTGTTATTACTTCTCTGGCAGAGTTTGAAGAAGAATCTACCAGAGTTTTTTACTATGATTTTAACCGGAGTAGTTAAGATCATATTGCTGTTCTCGGCCATCTGAGGGAGGTAAAGGCTTCAGATCAGGGGACAGCGGGCAGATGAATCTGCATTGAGGTATGTAGCAGTTTTTATTTTCTGAATGGAATTGATGAAAAAATCCTGCTATACCGTTATAATGACATGTATGTATACACTTCAGTATTCTGGGAATGGTTTTTCACCGGAACTACTCTGTTAAAGGTCACTAATCCTTTTAATAAATATTGTCATGTTAAACGTTTTTGCTGGAATGTAGAATCGTTTACATTACTGAGGTACTGAGTAAATAAATGTTTGGGCATTATTTTCCACTTGGCAGTTGTCTGCTTTAAATTGTGACAGTTTCGTTTCTCCTCACTGCTGTGTGTGAGGGGAGGGGCCGTTTTTGGCGCTCTTTTGCTACGCATCAAAAAATTCCAGTCAGCTACTATTATATTTCCTGCATGATCCGGTTCACTGACAGATCTCAGGGGTCTTCAAACTTCTTTGAAGGGAGGTACATTCTCTCAGCAGAGCTGTGAGAATTTTTATTGACTGTGAATAAAAACGTTACTCTATAATTTTTTATGTCAAATTTAGTTATTTACTAATGGGAACAAACCTTTGCTAAAAGTTGTGTTATTTTAAACTTGATGCTATAACTGTTTCAGTTCATTATCTCAACTGTCATTTAATCGTTTAAGTACCTCTTTGAGGCACAGTACGTTTTTGTTAAAAAAGATTATAACCAGGTTGCAAGTTATTGCTAGTGTGTTAAACATGTCTGACTCAGAGAATGATATCTGTGTCATTTGTTCCAATGCCAAGGTGGAGCCCAATAGAAATTTATGTACTAACTGTATTGATGCTACTTTAAATAAAAGTCAATCTGTACAATGTGAACAAATTTCACTAAACTGCGAGGGGAGAGTTATGCCGACTAACTCGCCTCACGCGGCAGTACCTGCATCTCCCGCCCGGGAGGTGCGTGATATTATGGCGCCTAATACATCTGGGCGGCCATTACAGATAACATTACATGATATGGCTACTGTTATGACTGAAGTTTTGTCTAAATTACCAGAACTAAGAGGCAAGCGTGATCACTCTGGGGTGAGAACAGAGTGCGCTGACAATACTAGGGCCATGTCTGATACTGCGTCACAGCTTGCAGAGCATGAGGACGGAGAGCTTCATTCTGTGGGTGACGGTTCTGATCCAAACAGATTGGATTCAGATATTTCAAATTTTAAATTTAAATTGGAGAACCTCCGTGCATTACTAGGGGAGGTCTTAGCAGCTCTCAATGATTGTAACACCATTGCAATACCAGAGAAAATGTGTAGGTTGGATAAATACTTTGCGGTACCGGCGAGTACTGACGTTTTTCCTATACCTAAGAGATTAACTGAAATTGTTACTAAGGAGTGGGATAGACCCGGTGTGCCGTTCTCACCCCCTCCAATATTTAGAAAGATGTTTCCAATAGACGCCACTACTCGGGACTTATGGCAAACGGTCCCTAAGGTGGAGGGAGCAGTTTCTACTTTAGCTAAGCGTACCACTATCCCGGTGGAGGATAGCTGTGCTTTTTCAGATCCAATGGATAAAAAATTAGAGGGTTACCTTAAGAAAATGTTTGTTCAACAAGGTTTTATATTGCAACCCCTTGCATGTATCGCGCCGATTACGGCTGCGGCAGCATTTTGGATTGAGTCTCTGGAAGAGAACCTTAGTTCATCTACGCTAGACGACATTATGGACAGACTTAGAGTCCTTAAACTAGCCAATTCATTCATTTCGGAGGCCGTAGTACATTTAACCAAACTTACGGCTAAGAACTCTGGATTCGCCATACAGGCACGTAGAGCACTGTGGCTAAAATCCTGGTCAGCTGATGTTACTTCTAAGTCTAAATTACTTAATATACCTTTCAAGGGGCAGTCTTTATTTGGGCCCGGGTTGAAAGAAATTATCGCTGACATTACAGGAGGTAAGGGCCACGCCCTACCTCAAGACAAAGCCAAAACTAAGGCTAGACAGTCTAATTTTCGTCCCTTTCGGAATTTCAAACCTGGAGCAGCGTCAACCTCCACTGCACCAAAACAGGAAGGAGCTGTTGCTCGTTACAGGCAAGGCTGGAAACCTAACCAGTCCTGGAATAAGGGCAAACAGGCCAGGAAACCTGCTGCTGCCCCAAAGACAGCATGAACCGAGAGCCCCCGATCCGGGACCGGATCTAGTGGGGGGCAGACTTTCTCTCTTCGCTCAGGCCTGGGCAAGAGATGTTCAGGATCCCTGGGCGCTGGAGATCATATCTCAGGGATACCTTCTAGACTTCAAATTATCTCCCCCAAAAGGGAGATTTCATCTGTCAAGGTTGTCAACAAACCAGATAAAGAAAGAAGCGTTTCTACGCTGTGTACAAGATCTGTTATTAATGGGAGTGATCCATCCAGTTCCGCGGTCGGAACAAGGACAAGGGTTCTACTCAAACCTGTTTGTGGTTCCCAAAAAAGAGGGGACTTTCAGGCCAATCTTAGATTTAAAGATTCTAAACAAATTCCTAAGAGTTCCATCGTTCAAAATGGAAACTATTCGGACAATCTTACCTATGATCCAAAAGGGTCAGTACATGACCACAGTGGATTTAAAAGATGCTTACCTTCACATACCGATTCACAAAGATCATCAACGGTATCTACGGTTTGCCTTCCTAGACAGGCACTACCAGTTTGTAGCTCTTCCATTCGGATTGGCTACGGCCCCAAGAATCTTCACAAAGGTTCTGGGTGCCCTTCTGGCGGTACTAAGACCGCGAGGGATTTCGGTAGCTCCGTACCTAGACGACATTCTAATACAAGCTTCAAGCTTTCAAACTGCCAAGTCTCATACAGAGTTAGTTCTGGCATTTCTAAGGTCGCATGGATGGAAAGTGAACGAAAAGAAAAGTTCTCTTTTTCCTCTCACAAGAGTTCCATTCTTGGGGACTCTTATAGATTCTGTAGAAATGAAGATTTACCTGACAGAAGACAGGTTAACAAGGCTTCAGGATGCATGCCGTGTCCTTCATTCCATTCAACACCCGTCAGTAGCTCAATGCATGGAGGTGATCGGCTTAATGGTAGCGGCAATGGACATAGTACCTTTTGCACGCCTACACCTCAGACCGCTGCAATTGTGCATGCTAAGTCAGTGGAATGGGAATTACTCAGATTTGTCCCCTACCCTGAATCTGAATCAAGAGACCAGAAATTCTCTTCTATGGTGGCTTTATCGGCCACACCTGTCCAGGGGGATGCCATTCAGCAGGCCAGACTGGACAATCGTAACAACAGACGCCAGCCTGCTAGGTTGGGGCGTTGTCTGGAATTCTCTGAAGACTCAGGGATTATGGAATCAGGAGGAGAGTCTCCTTCCAATAAACATTCTGGAATTGAGGGCAGTTCTCAATGCCCTTCTAGCTTGGCCCCAATTAACAACTCAGGGGTTCATCAGGTTTCAGTCGGACAATATCACGACTGTAGCTTACATCAACCATCAGGGAGGGACAAGAAGCTCCCTAGCAATGATGGAAGTATCAAAGATAATTCGCTGGGCAGAGTCTCACTCTTGCCACCTGTCAGCAATCCACATCCCGGGAGTGGAGAACTGGGAGGCGGATTTCTTGAGTCGCCAGACTTTTCATCCGGGAGAGTGGGAACTTCATCCGGAGATTTTTGCCCAAATACTTCGACGTTGGGGCAAACCAGAGATAGATCTCATGGCGTCTCGCCAGAACGCCAAACTTCCTCACTACGGGTCCAGATCCAGGGATCCGGGAGCGGTTCTGATAGATGCTTTGACAGCACCTTGGAACTTCGGGATGGCTTATGTGTTTCCACCCTTCCCGCTGCTTCCTCGATTGATTGCGAAAATCAAACAAGAGAGAGCATCTGTGATTCTAATAGCGCCTGCATGGCCACGCAGGACTTGGTATGCAGATCTAGTGGACATGTCATCCTGTCCACCTTGGTCTCTACCTCTGAGACAGGACCTTCTGATACAGGGTCCATTCAAACATCAAAATCTAACTTCTCTGAAACTGACTGCTTGGAAATTGAACGCTTGATTTTATCAAAGCGTGGTTTTTCTGAGTCGGTTATTGATACCCTGATCCAGGCTAGGAAGCCTGTTACCAGAAAGATTTACCATAAAATATGGCGCAAATACCTATACTGGTGCGAATCCAAACGTTACTCCTGGAGTAAGGTTAGGATCCCTAGGATATTGTCTTTTCTACAAGAAGGTTTAGAAAAGGGTTTATCGGCTAGTTCATTAAAGGGACAGATTTCAGCTCTGTCCATCTTGTTACACAGGCGTCTGTCAGAAAATCCAGACGTCCAGGCTTTTTGTCAAGCTTTAGCTAGGATCAAGCCTGTGTTTAAAGCCGTTGCTCCGCCATGGAGTTTAAACTTAGTTCTTAACGTTTTACAAGGTGTTCCATTTGAACCCCTTCATTCCATTGATATAAAATTGTTATCTTGGAAAGTTCTGTTTTTAATGGCTATTTCCTCGGCTCGAAGAGTCTCTGAGTTATCAGCATTACATTGTGATTCTCCTTATCTGATTTTTCATTCAGATAAGGTAGTTCTGCGTACTAAACCTGGGTTCTTACCTAAGGTAGTTACTAACAGGAATATCAATCAAGAGATTGTTGTTCCATCCTTGTGTCCAAATCCTTCTTCAAAGAAGGAACGTCTTCTACACAATCTGGATGTAGTTCGTGCCCTCAAGTTCTACTTGCAGGCAACTAAAAATTTTCGCCAAACTTCTTCCCTGTTTGTCGTTTATTCTGGACAGAGGAGAGGTCAAAAAGCTTCTGCTACCTCTCTCTCTTTTTGGCTTCGTAGCATAATACGTTTAGCCTATGAGACTGCTGGACAGCAGCCTCCTGAAAGAATTACAGCTCACTCCACTAGAGCTGTGGCTTCCACTTGGGCCTTTAAGAATGAGGCCTCTGTTGAACAGATTTGCAAGGCTGCAACTTGTTCTTCGCTTCATACTTTTTCCAAATTTTACAAATTTGACACTTTTGCTTCTTCGGAGGCTATTTTTGGGAGAAAGGTTCTTCAGGCAGTGGTTCCTTCTGTATAATGAGCCTGCCTATCCCTCCCGTCATCCGTGTACTTTTGCTTTGGTATTGGTATCCCAGAAGTAATGATGACCCGTGGACTGATCGCACATAACAGAAGAAAACATAATTTATGCTTACCTGATAAATTCCTTTCTTCTGTTGTGCGATCAGTCCACGGCCCGCCCTGTTTTTTAAGGCAGGTAAATATCTTTTAAATTATACTCCAGTCACCACTTCACCCTTGGTTACTCCTTTCTCGTTGATTCTTGGTCGAATGACTGGGACTGACGTAGAGGGGGGGAGCTATATCGGCTCTGCTGGGTGAATCCTCTTGCATTTCCTGTTGGGGAGGAGTTATATCCCAGAAGTAATGATGACCCGTGGACTGATCGCACAACAGAAGAAAGGAATTTATCAGGTAAGCATAAATTATGTTTTCTCTTTTAGTGTGTTCAGTCCACGGGTCATCCATTACTTATGGGATATATTCTCCTTCCCAACAGGAAGTTGCAAGAGGATCACCCAAGCAGAGCTGCTATATAGCTCCTCCCCTCACGTCATATCCAGTCATTCGACCGAAACAAGACGAGAAAGGAAAAACTATAAGGTGCAGTGGTGACTGGAGTTATAATTTTAAAATTTAGAACCTGCCTTAAAAAGACAGGGCGGGCCGTGGACTGAACACACTACAAAAGAAATAAATTTATCAGGTAAGCATAAATTATGTTTTCTCTTGTTAAGTGTGTTCAGTCCACGGGTCATCCATTACTTATGGGATACCAATACCAAAGCTAAGTACACGGATGATGGGAGGGACAAGGCAGGAACATTAAACAGAAGGAACCACTGCCTGTAGAACCTCTCTCCCAAAACCAGCCTCCGAAGAAGCGAAAGTGTCAAATTTGGAAAATTTGGAAAAAGTATGAAGTGAAGACCAAGTTGCAGCCTTGCAAATCTGTTCAACAGAGGCCTCATTCTTAAAGGCCCAGGTGGAAGCCACAGCTCTAGTAGAATGAGCTGTAATTCTTTCAGGAGGCTGCTGTCCAGCAGTCTCATAGGCTAAACGTATTATGCTACGAAGCCAAAAAGAGAGAGAGGTAGCCGAAGCCTTTTGACCTCTCCTCTGTCCAGAGTAAACGACAAACAGAGAAGAAGTTTGTCTAAAATCTTTAGTTGCCTGTAAGTAGAACTTCAGAGCACGGACCACGTCTAGATTATGCAAAAGACGTTCCTTCTTTGAAGAAGGATTAGGACATAATGATGGAACAACATTCTCTTGATTGATATTCCTGTTAGAAACAACCTTAGGTAAAAACCCAGGTTTAGTACGCAGTACTACCTTGTCTGAATGAAAGATCAGATAAGGAGAATCACAATGTAAGGCAGAAAACTCAGAGACTCTTCGAGCCGAGGAAATAGCCATCAAAAACAAAACTTTCCAAGATAAAAGCTTAATATCAATGGAATGAAGGGGTTCAAACGGAACACCCTGAAGAACTTTAAGAACCAAGTTTAAGCTCCACGGAGGAGCAACAGCTTTAAACACAGGCTTAATTCTAGCCAAAGCCTGACAAAAGGCCTGGACGTCTGGATTCACTGCCAGACGTTTGTGTAAAAGAATAGACAGAGCAGAAATCTGTCCCTTTAGCGAACTAGCGGATAAACCCTTTTCTAAACACTCTTGTAGAAAAGCCAATATCCTAGGAATCCTAACCTTACTCCATGAGTAACTCTTGGATTCGCACCAATATAAATATTTACGCCATATCTTATGGTAAATTTTTCTGGTCACAGGTTTCCGAGCCTGTATTAATGTATCAATAACCGAATCCGAAAACCCACGCTTTGATAGAATCAAGCGTTCAATTTCCAGGCAGTCAGCCTCAGAGAAATTAGGTTTGGATGGTTGAAAGGACCCTGAATTAGAAGGTCCTGCCTCAGAGGAAGAGACCATGGTGGACAGGACGACATGTCCACTAGGTCTGCATACCAGGTCCTGCGTGGCCACGCAAGAGCTATCAGAATTACAGATGCCCTCTCCTGTTTGATCCTGGCAATCAGTCGAGGTAGCAACGCAAATGGTGGAAACACATAAGCTATGTTGAAAACCCAAGGGGCTGCTAATGCATCTACCAGCACCGCTCCCGGGTCCCTGGACCTGGATCCGTAACAAGGAAGCTTCGCGTTCTGGCGAGATGCCATGAGATCCAGATCCGGTTTGCCCCAACGACGAATCAGTTGAGCAAATACCTCCGGGTGAAGTTCCCACTCTCCCGGATGAAAAGTCTGGCGACTTAGGAAATCCGCCTCCCAGTTCTCTACGCCTGGGATGTAAATTGCTGACAGGTGGCAAGAGTGAGACTCTGCCCAGCGAATTATCTTCGAGACTTCCAACATCGCTAGGGAACTCCTGGTTCCCCCTTGATGATTGATGTAAGCCACAGTCGTGATATTGTCCGACTGAAATCTGATGAACCTCATTTTTGCTAACTGAGGCCAAGCTAGAAGAGCATTGAATATTGCTCTTAATTCTAGAATGTTTATTGGAAGGAGTTTCTCCTCCTGAGTCCACGATCCCTGAGCCTTCAGGGAATTCCAGACTGCTCCCCAGCCTAGAAGGCTGGCATCCGTTGTTACAATCGTCCAATCTGGTCTGCGAAAGGTCATTCCTTTGGACAGATGAACCGGTGACAACCACCAGAGAAGAGAATCTCTGGTCTCCTGGTCCAGATTTAGCAAAGGGGACAGATCTGAGTAATCCCCGTTCCATTGACTGAGCATGCATAGTTGCAGCGGTCTGAGATGCAGGCGCGCAAATGGCACTATGTCCATTGCCGCGACCATTAAGCCGATTACCTCCATGCACTGAGCTACTGATGGGCTTGGAACGGAATGAAGGACACGGCAAGCATTGAGAATCTTTGATAACCTGGACTCCGTCAGGTAAATCTTCATCTCTACAGAATCTATGAGTCCCTAGAAAAGGAACCCTTGTGAGTGGTAACAGAGAACTCTTTTCCACGTTCACTTTCCACCCATGCGACCTCAGAAATGCTAGAACTATCTCTGTATGAGACTTTGCATTCTGAAAACTAGACGCTTGTATCAGAATGTCGTCTAGGTACGGAGCCACCGCTATGCCTCGTGGTCTTAGTACCGCCAGAAGTGAGCCCAGAACCTTCGTAAAAATTCTCGGGGCTAACCCAAAGGGAAGAGCCACAAACTGGTAATGCCTGTCTAGAAAGGCAAACCTTAGGTACCGATAATGATCTTTGTGAATCGGTATGTGAAGGTAAGCATCCTTTAAGTCCACTGTGGTCATATATTGACCCTCTTGGATCATGGGTAGGATGGTTCGAATGGTTTCCATCTTGAACGATGGTACCCTTAGGAATTTGTTTAAGATCTTTAAGTCCAAGATTGGTCTGAAGGTTCCCTCTTTTTTGGGAACCACAAATAGATTTGAGTAAAATCCTTGTCCCTGTTCCGATCGCGGAACTGAGTGGATCACTCCCATGATTAAGAGGTCTTGTACACATTGTAGAAATGCCTCTTTCTTTACTAGGTTTGTTGATAACCTCGATAGATGGAACCTCCCTTGTGGAGGAGAGGTTTTGAAATCCAGAAGGTATCCCTGAGATATAATCTTCAACGTCCAGGGATCCTGCACATCTCTTGCCCAAGCCTGGGCGAAGAGAGAAAGTCTGCCCCCCACTAAATCCGTCTCCGGATAGGGGGCCCTGTCTTCATGCTGTCTTAGGGACGGGAGTAGGCTTTCTGGCCTGCTTGCCCTTGTTCCATGACTGGTTGCCTTTCCAACCCTGTCTGTAACGAGCAGTAGTTCCTTCCTGTTTTGGAGCGGAGGAAGTTGATGCTGCTCCTGCCTTGAAGTTACGAAAGGCACGAAAATTAGACTGTTTGGCCTTTGGTTTGGCCCTGTCCTGAGGAAGGGCGTGGCCCTTACCTCCCGTAATGTCAGCAATAATTTCCTTCAAGCCGGGCCCGAATAAGGTCTGCCCTTTGAAAGGAATGTTAAGTAGCTTAGACTTGGAAGTTACATCCGCTGACCAGGATTTAAGCCAGAGCGCTCTGTGCGCCTGTATGGCGAATCCGGAATTTTTAGCCTTAAGTTTGGTTAGATGTACTACGGCATCTGAAACAAACGAATTAGCTTGCTTAAGGGTTCTAACTTTGCTCAAAGCCTCATCCAATGGCGCTGTGCGAATCGCCTCTTCCAGAGACTCAAACCAGAATGCCGCTGCAGCCGTGACAGGCGCAATGCATGCAAGAGGCTGCAATATAAAACCCTGTTGAACAAACATTTTCTTAAGATAACCCTCTAATTTTTTATCCATTGGATCTGAGAAAGCACAGCTATCCTCCACCGGGATAGTGGTACGCTTGGCTAAAGTAGAAACTGCTCCCTCCACCTTAGGGACCGTCTGCCATAAGTCTCGTGTGGTGGCGTCTATAGGAAACATTTTTCTAAATATCGGGGGAGGGGAAAAAAGGCACACCGGGTCTATCCCACTCCTTACTAATAATTTCTGTAAGTCTTTTTGGTATAGGAAAGACGTCAGTACACACCGGTACCGCATAGTATCTATCCAACCTACACATTTTCTCTGGAATTGCCACCGTGTCGCAATCATTCAGAGCCGCTAATACCTCCCCTAGTAACACACGGAGGTTCTCAAGCTTAAATTTAAAATTTTAAATTTCTGAATCCGGTCTCCCCGGATCAGAGCCGTCACCGACAGAATGAAGCTCACCGTCCTCATGTTCTGCAAATTGTGACGCAGTATCAGACATGGCTCTCGTGTCATCAGCGTGCTCTGTCCTTAACCCAGAGCTATCGCGCTTGCCCCTTAATTCGGGCATATTATATAATACTTCTTTCATAACATTAGCCATATCATGTAAAGTGATTTGTAAGGGCCTAGATGTACTTGGCGTCTCAATCCTACGCATCTCCCGAGCGGGAGACGCAGGTACTGACACGTGAGGAGAGTTAGGCGGCATAACTTCCCCCTCGTTGTCTGGTGATAGTTTCTCTATCGGTACAGATTGACTTTTATTCAAAGCAATATCAATACAATTGGTACACATCGTTCTATTGGGCTCCACATTGGCTTTTGAACATGATGAACAAACCGTTTCCTCTGAATCAGACATGTATAAACAGACTTAGCAATGTAACTAGCAAGCTTGGAAATCACTTTCAATAAGTTTACAAGCAATATAAAAAACGCTGCAGCGCTTCAAAAATACAGATATAATTAAACAATTCTTAACAAGAAGTGTATTATTAGCAGAGGATTGCACCCATTAGCAAAAGGATGATTAACCCCTCAATACCCAAAACGGATAAAACGGATATCAATTAAGATTTAACGCTTTTAATCACAGTCAAGCACACTGTCACAGATCTGCTGTGACTGATTACCTCCCTCAAAAATGAATTTTGCAGACCCCTGAGCTCTCTAGAGACGTCCTGGATCAAGGAGGAAGAAGCAGGAAGACTGTGCTAGAATTGTAACTGCGCAACAAGGCGCTAAAACAAGGTCCCTCCCACTCCTATTACAACAGTGGGAGCCCTGATATAACGGTTTCCATGCAGAAAATATATGTTAGCCATGTGGAAAAAAATCATGCCCAAAGAGATTTATCACCAAAGTACCTCACAAAAACGAATAACATGCCAGTAAACGTTTTATTAAAAAACAGAATTTATGTTTACCTGATAAATTATTTTCTCCAACGGTGTGTCCGGTCCACGGCGTCATCCTTACTTGTGGGATATTCTCTTCCCCAACAGGAAATGGCAAAGAGCCCAGCAAAGCTGGTCACATGATCCCTCCTAGGCTCCGCCTTCCCCAGTCATTCGACCAACGTAAAGGAGGAATATTTGCATAAGAGAAATCATATGATACCGTGGTGACTGTAGTTAGAGAAAATAAATCATCAGACCTGATTAAAAAACCAGGGCGGGCCGTGGACCGGACACACCGTTGGAGAAAGTAATTTATCAGGTAAACAAATTCTGTTTTCTCCAACATAGGTGTGTCCGGTCCACGGCGTCATCCTTACTTGTGGGAACCAATACCAAAGCTTTAGGACACGGATGATGGGAGGGAGCAAATCAGGTCACCTAGATGGAAGGCACCACGGCTTGCAAAACCTTTCTCCCAAAAATAGCCTCAGAAGAAGCAAAAGTATCAAATTTGTAAAATTTAGTAAAAGTGTGCAGTGAAGACCAAGTCGCTGCCTTACATATCTGATCAACAGAAGCCTCGTTCTTGAAGGCCCATGTGGAAGCCACGGCCCTAGTGGAATGAGCTGTGATTCTTTCAGGAGGCTGCCGTCCGGCAGTCTCATAAGCCAATCTGATGATGCTTTTAAGCCAAAAAGAGAGAGAGGTAGAAGTTGCTTTTTGACCTCTCCTTTTGCCAGAATAAACAACAAACAAGGAAGATGTTTGTCTGAAATCCTTTGTAGCCTCTAAATAGAATTTTAGAGCACGAACTACATCCAAATTGTGCAACAAACGTTCCTTCTTTGAAACTGGATTCGGACACAAAGAAGGCACGACTATCTCCTGGTTAATATTTTTGTTAGAAACAACTTTCGGAAGAAAACCAGGTTTAGTACGCAAAACCACCTTATCTGCATGGAACACCAGATAAGGAGGAGAACACTGCAGAGCAGATAACTCTGAAACTCTTCTAGCAGAAGAAATTGCAACCAAAAACAAAACTTTCCAAGATAATAACTTGATATCAACGGAATGTAGGGGTTCAAACGGAACCCCCTGAAGAACTGAAAGAACTAAATTAAGACTCCAAGGAGGAGTCAAAGGTTTGTAAACAGGCTTGATTCTAACCAGAGCCTGAACAAAAGCTTGAACATCTGGCACAGCCGCCAGCTTTTTGTGAAGTAAAACAGATAAAGCAGAAATCTGTCCCTTCAAAGAACTTGCAGATAATCCTTTCTCCAAACCTTCTTGAAGAAAGGATAGAATCTTAGGAATTTTTATCTTGTTCCATGGGAATCCTTTAGATTCACACCAACAGATATATTTTTTCCATATTTTATGGTAGATTTTTCTAGTTACAGGCTTTCTAGCCTGAACAAGAGTATCAATGACAGAATCTGAGAACCCTCGCTTTGATAAAATCAAGCGTTCAATCTCCAAGCAGTCAGTTGGAGTGAGGCCAGATTCGGATGTTCGAACGGACCTTGAACAAGAAGGTCCTGTCTCAAAGGTAGCTTCCATGGTGGAGCCGAAGACATATTCACCAGATCTGCATACCAAGTCCTGCGTGGCCACGCAGGAGCTATCAAGATCACCGATACCCTCTCCTGTTTGATCCTGGCTACCAGCCTGGGAATGAGAGGAAACGGTGGGAACACATAAGCTAGGTTGAAGCTCCAAGGTGCTACTAGTGCATCCACTAGAGTCGCCTTGGGATCCCTGGATCTGGACCCGTAGCAAGGAACCTTGAAGTTCTGACGAGACGCCATCAGATCCATGTCTGGAATGCCCCACAATTGAATTATTTGGGCAAAGATTTCCGGATGGAGTTCCCACTCCCCCGGATGAAAGGTCTGACGACTCAGAAAATCCGCTTCCCAATTTTCCACTCCTGGGATGTGGATTGCAGACAAGTGGCAGGAGTGAGTCTCCGCCCATTGAATTATTTTGGTCACTTCTTCCATCGCCAGGGAACTCCTTGTTCCCCCCTGATGGTTGATATACGCAACAGTCGTCATGTTGTCTGATTGAAACCGTATGAATTTGGCCTTTGCTAGCTGAGGCCAAGCCTTGAGAGCATTGAATATCGCTCTCAGTTCCAGAATATTTATCGGGAGAAGAGATTCTTCCCGAGACCAAAGACCCTGAGCTTTCAGGGGTTCCCAGACCGCGCCCCAGCCCACCAGACTGGCGTCGGTCGTGACAATGACCCACTCTGGTCTGCGGAAGCTCATCCCTTGTGACAGGTTGTCCAGGGTCAGCCACCAACGGAGTGAATCTCTGGTCCTCTGATCTACTTGTATCGTCGGAGACAAGTCTGTATAATCCCCATTCCACTGACTGAGCATGCACAGTTGTAATGGTCTTAGATGAATTCGCGCAAAAGGAACTATGTCCATTGCCGCGACCATCAAACCTATTACTTCCATGCACTGCGCTATGGAAGGAAGAAGAACAGAATGAAGAACTTGACAAGAGCTTAGAAGTTTTGATTTTCTGGCCTCTGTCAGAAAAATCCTTATTTCTAAGGAGTCTATTATTGTTCCCAAGAAGGGAACTCTCGTTGACGGAGATAGAGAACTTTTTTCTACGTTCACTTTCCACCCGTGAGATCTGAGAAAGGCCAGGACAATGTCCGTATGAGCCTTTGCTTGTGGTAGAGACGACGCTTGAATCAGTATGTCGTCCAAGTAAGGTACTACTGCAATGCCCCATGGTCTTAGCACCGCTAGAAGGGACCCTAGTACCTTTGTGAAAATTCTTGGAGCAGTGGCTAATCCGAATGGAAGTGCCACAAACTGGTAATGCTTGTCCAGAAAGGCGAACCTTAGGAACCGATGATGTTCCTTGTGGATAGGAATATGTAGATACGCATCCTTTAAATCCACCGTGGTCATGAATTGACCTTCCTGGATGGTAGGAAGAATTGTCCGAATGGTTTCCATTTTGAACGATGGAACCTTGAGAAATTTGTTTAGGATCTTGAGATCTAAGATTGGTCTGAATGTTCCCTCCTTTTTGGGAACTATGAACAGATTGGAGTAGAATCCCATCCCTTGTTCTCCTAATGGAACAGGATGAATCTCTCCCATTTTTAACAGGTCTTCTACACAATGTAAGAATGCCTGTCTTTTTATGTGGTCTGAAGACAATTGAGACCTGTGGAACCTCCCCCTTGGGGGTAGCTCCTTGAATTCCAGAAGATAACCTTGGGAGACTATTTCTAGCACCCAAGGATCCAGAACATCTCTTGCCCAAGCCTGAGCGAAGAGAGAAAGTCTGCCCCCCACCAGATCCGGTCCCAGATCGGGGGCCAACATCTCATGCTGTCTTGGTAGCAGTGGCAGGTTTCTTGGCCTGCTTACCTTTGTTCCAGCCTTGCATTGGCCTCCAGGCTGGCTTGGTTTGAGAAGTATTACCCTCTTGCTTAGAGGATGTAGAATTTGGGGCTGGTCCGTTTCTGCGAAAGGGACGAAAATTTGGTTTATTTTTAGCCTTAAAAGACCTATCCTGAGGAAGGGCATGGCCCTTACCCCCAGTGATATCTGAAATAATCTCTTTCAAGTCAGGGCCAAACAGCGTTTTCCCCTTGAAAGGTATGTTAAGCAATTTGTTCTTGGAAGACGCATCCGCTGACCAAGATTTTAGCCAAAGCGCTCTGCGCGCCACAATAGCAAACCCCAAATTTTTCGCCGCTAATCTAGCCAATTGCAAAGTGGCGTCTAAAGTAAAAGAGTTAGCCAATTTAAGAGCATGAATTCTGTCCATAATCTCCTCATAAGAAGAATCTTTATTGAGCGACTTTTCTAGTTCATCGAACCAGAAACACGCTGCTGTAGTGACAGGAACAATGCATGAAATTGGTTGTAGAAGGTAACCTTGCTGAACAAACATCTTTTTAAGCAAACCCTCTAATTTTTTATCCATAGGATCTTTGAAAGCACAACTATCTTCTATAGGGATAGTAGTGCGTTTGTTTAGAGTAGAAACCGCCCCCTCGACCTTGGGGACTGTCTGCCATAAGTCCTTTCTGGGGTCGACCATAGGAAACAATTTCTTAAATATAGGGGGAGGGACAAAAGGTATGCCGGGCCTTTCCCATTCTTTGTTTACAATGTCCGCCACCCGCTTGGGTATAGGAAAAGCTTCGGGGGGCCCCGGGACCTCTAGGAACTTGTCCATCTTACATAATTTCTCTGGAATGACCAAATTGTCACAATCATCCAGAGTAGATAACACCTCCTTAAGCAGAGCGCGGAGATGTTCCAATTTAAATTTGAATGTAATCACATCAGGTTCAGCTTGTTGAGAAATTTTCCCTGAATCTGAAATTTCTCCCTCAGACAAAACCTCCCTGGCCCCCTCAGACTGGTGTAGGGGCATGTCAGAACCATTATCATCAGCGTCCTCATGCTCTTCGGTATTTTCTAAAACAGAGCAGTCGCGCTTTCGCTGATAAGTGGGCATTTTGGCTAAAATGTTTTTGATAGAATTATCCATTACAGCCGTTAATTGTTGCATAGTAAGGAGTATTGGCGCACTAGATGTACTAGGGGCCTCCTGTGTGGGCAAGACTGGCGTAGACGAAGGAGGGGATGATGCAGTACCATGCTTACTCCCCTCACTTGAGGAATCATCTTGGGCATCATTTTCTCTAAATTTTGTGTCACATACATCACATCTATTTAAATGAGAAGGAACCTTGGCTTCCTCACATACAGAACATAGTCTATCTGATAGTTCAGACATGTTAAACAGGCATAAACTTGATAACAAAGTACAAAAAACGTTTTAAAATAAAACCGTTACTGTCACTTTAAATTTTAAACTGAACACACTTTATTACTGAATATGTGAAAAAGTATGAAGGAATTGTTCAAAATTCACCAAAATTTCACCACAGTGTCTTAAAGCCTTAAAAGTATTGCACACCAAATTTGAAAGCTTTAACTCTTAAAATAACGGAACCGGAGCCGTTTTTATATTTAACCCCTATACAGTCCCTGGTATCTGCTTTGCTGAGACCCAACCAAGCCCAGAGGGGAATACGATACCAAATGACGCCTTCAGTAAGCTTTTTCTATGTATCTGAGCTCCTCACACATGCATCTGCATGCCTTGCTTCCCAAAAACAACTGCGCATTAGTGGCGCGAAAATGAGGCTCTGCCTATGATTAGAGAAAGCCCCCATTGAAAAAGGTGTCCAATACAGTGCCTGCCGGTTATTTAACATAATTCCCAAGAATAAAATAACTCCTCAAAGCTATAAACTATTAAAAATGCTTATCAATCAATCGTTTTAGCCCAGAAAAATGTCTACCAGTCTTTAAAGCCCTTGTGAAGCCCTTTATTCTTATTTAATAAAAATGGCTTACCGGATCCCATAGGGAAAATGACAGCTTCCAGCATTACCAAGTCTTGTTAGAAATGTGTCATTACCTCAAGCAGCAAAAGTCTGCTCACTGTTTCCCCCAACTGAAGTTAATTCCTCTCAACAGTCCTGTGTGGAAACAGCCATCGATTTTAGTAACGGTTGCTAAAATCATTTTCCTCTTACAAACAGAAATCTTCATCTCTTTTCTGTTTCAGAGTAAATAGTACATACCAGCACTATTTTAAAATAACAAACTCTTGATTGAAGAATAAAAACTACATTTAAACACCAAAAAACTCTAAGCCATCTCCGTGGAGATGTTGCCTGTACAACGGCAAAGAGAATGACTGGGGAAGGCGGAGCCTAGGAGGGATCATGTGACCAGCTTTGCTGGGCTCTTTGCCATTTCCTGTTGGGGAAGAGAATATCCCACTAGTAAGGATGACGCCGTGGACCGGACACACCTATGTTGGAGAAAACAACATTTTCCAATGTCATGCAAAGTTATCACTAAGCCTGCTACCACTGCAGATAAGGCTTAAGTAATATTTCAGTTTTAACAGTATTTTCTCAGTCAAATTCTAGTCCCTAGAAAATAACTCGACTGCGCATACATTTATCAGCCTGATACCAGTTGCCACTACTGCATTTAAGGCTGTACTTGCATCATACGGTAAACAGCAGTATTTTCTTAGTCAATTCCATTCCCAGAAAATAATGTACTGCACATACCTCATTTGCGGAGGACCCCGCATGCTATTCCCAGTTTCTGAAGTTACCCCACTCCTCAGAATGTCGAGAACAGCCAGTGGATCTTAGTTACGCCTGCTAAGATCATAGAAAAAAACGCAGGCAGTTTCTTCTTCCAAATACTGCCTGAGATAGAAAAACAGTACACTCCGGTGCCATTTAAAATAACAAACTTTTGATTGAAGAATAGTTAAGTAAAAACTCCAGCTCCTCTCGCGACCTCCTTTGTTGAGGGTTGCAAGAGAATGACTGGATATGACATGTGAGGGGAGGAGCTATATAGCAGCTCTGCTTGGGTGATCCTCTTGCAACTTCCTGTTGGGAAGGAGAATATATCCCATAAGTAATGGATGACCCGTGGACTGAACACACTTAAGAGAAAGTTGCTTAAAATTGAATGCTCTATCTGAATCACAAAAGAAAAAAATTGGGTTGCGTCTCTGTAAGGGTACTAATGACAGAGTAAAATCAAAAGGCCACTTCTCTCTGTTAATCATTCTCAATCTGTCTGCAGCCTTTGACACTGTTGACCACCCTCTCTTACTCCAAGCCCACCAATCCTTCAGAATTTGCAACACAGCCCACTCATAGTTCTCCTACCCGGCCAACCGTACCTTCAGTGTAGCCTTCTCTGGTGCATCCTCTGCCCTTTCACCACTGTTTGACCACCACAATGCTCTGTCATTGGTCCCCCTTCTCAATATATAGTTTCCTTAATGTCCCATGAGTCTCAATATAAATTTGTATGCCCATGTCCTCCACCCATGACATTCCTGATGACACACAATATTTTTCACTCTTCAAATCCACTTTTTGGCCAGTTCCGTCATAAAAGCACCTCCAAAATTCACCACTTCCTCACATAAGACAAAACTAAGATTTTAATTCATTTGCTTATGTCCCACTTTGACAATTGCAACTCCATCCTCTCTGGTCTCCCTAGCTGCTGTCTATCTTTTGTACAATCCATAATGAATGCCAGGCTAATCATCCTCACAGATTGCTCCTCATCAGCTCTCTGCCAATCCAAACAACAAAATCCTGAAATTTAAGGCCCTCAATAGCACTGCTTCACCATATATCTCAGACCTCGTCTCCAGCCCATCCCCTTCGCTATGCTCAGAACCTCCTCCTGCCCTCCTCTCATTCCCAGCTACAGGACTGCTCTAAAATGGCCCCTCTGCCTTGCTCAACTAGACACACCCGTAATTTTCATAGTTTCTAGCGTTCCTTTACTGCTCAGGGATGCATACAACAAACGCTAACCTTTCTTACCTTAGTTCCCGATGAGTTCTTGAAGATGAGGAAAATCTTGAAGTCAACATTGGACAGGAAAAGAAACACCAGAGAGTGCCAAAGCCAGGCACAACTATGTTAAGTAATTGCTGGAGATATACGGAAAAGGAAGTATATGGCACCAACATATAAGACACATAACATCAAAAGTAAATAAAAACAATAAGGAACATTTTACAAATGTCACTGTGAAGGGAGGTACAACAGACTGTAGTAGGTTCCTTTTTACACACTTAGACTTCAACCATCCATGTTTGGCTTTGAATGTTGCAAAGTTGATCCTGAGCTGAGATTCAACTGCAGCCAATAACTCTAATGTGAAAACCACATTGATAAGACTGTGTACATGTGTGCCCGTACCCCGTATTTCTGAAATTGTTTCCAAAGTCTCTCTACGAAGAGGTCAAACCCTTTAATTGTGCAAATTTAAATTTTTAGCAATATTCTTTCCTGGTTTTCCTATTTTCAAATAGTAAGAAATTTAACATAAAAAAACACTTTTGAGCACGATATTGAAATGTACGGGTCTCTCCTCCTTATCCAGAACCCTGCATAGTGAGATAAACAGCTCTCAAACTAAAATGTGCCTTTATAAAATAAGTTAAGAGAGCTCACAATACTGACAAACCACCTTAATCTCACCAGAGTGTAAGATCATTGGAACTAGGAGCGGTATACTTTGGGGTTTTCACCTTCACAAAGTGACAGAAAGCATTTCTACTTTCTGTAGTGGCCAAGTGACATCTACCCACTACCACTGATAAGTCTAATATAGCTTCTGTTTTCCAGTCTAAGGGGAGTGGAAAATATAGAAGGGGAAAAAACATAATTTATGCTTACCTGATAAATTTATTTCTCTTTTAGTGTGTTCAGTCCACGGGTCATCCATTACTTATGGGATATATTCTCCTTCCCAACAGGAAGTTGCAAGAGGATCACCCAAGCAGAGCTGCTATATAGCTCCATCCCTCACATGTCATATCCAGTCATTCGACCGAAACAAGACGAGAAAGGAGAAACTATAGGGTGCAGTGGTGACTGGAGTTTCAATTAAAATTTAGAACTGCCTCAAAAAAAGACAGGGCGGGCCGTGGACTGAACACACTACAAGAGAAATAAATTTATCAGGTAAGCATAAATTATGTTTTCTCTTGTTAAGTGTGTTCAGTCCACGGGTCATCCATTACTTATGGGATACCAATACCAAAGCTAAAGTACACGGATGATGGGAGGGAAAAGGCAGGAACTTTAAACAGAAGGAGCCACTGTCTGTAGAACCTCTCTCCCAAAACCAGCCTCCGAAGAAGCAAAAGTGTCAAATTTGTAAAATTTTGAAAAGGTATGAAGTGAAGACCAAGTTGCAGCCTTGCAAATCTGTTCAACAGAGGCCTCATTCTTAAAGGCCCAGGTGGAAGCCACAGCTCTAGTGGAATGAGCTGTAATTCTTTCAGGGGGCTGCTGTCCAGCAGTCTCATAGGCTAAACGTATTATGCTACGAAACCAAAAAGAGAGAGGCGGCCGAAGCCTTTTGACCTCTCCTCTGTCCAGAATAAACGACAAACAGGGAAGAAGTTTGCCAAAAATCCTTAGTTGCCTGTAAGTAGAACTTCAGGGCACGGACTACGTCCAGATTATGCAAAAGACGTTCCTTCTTTGAAGAAGGGTTAGGACATAATGATGGAACAACAATCTCCTGATTGATATTCCTATTAGAAACAACCTTAGGTAAAAATCCAGGTTTAGTACGCAAAACTACCTTGTCGGAATGAAAAAATCAGATAAGGAGAATCGCAATGTAAGGCAGATAACTCAGAGACTCTTCGAGCCGAGGAAATAGCCATCAAAAACAGAACTTTCCAAGATAAAAGCTTAATATCAATGGAATGAAGGGGTTCAAACGGAACACCCTGAAGAACTTTAAGAACCAAGTTTAAGCTCCACGGAGGAGCAACAGTTTTAAACACAGGCTTAATCCTAGCCAAAGCCTGACAAAAAGCCTGAACGTCTGGATTCTCTGCCAGACGTTTGTTAAAGGGACAGATTTCAGCTCTGTCTATTCTTTTACACAAACTAGAGGATAAACCCTTTTCTAAACCCTCTTGTAGAAAAGGCAATATCCTAGGAATCCTAACCTTACTCCATGAGTAACTCTTGGATTCACACCAATGTAAATATTTACGCCTTATCTTATGGTAAATTTTTCTGGTAACCGGTTTCCGAGCCTGTATCAATGTATCAATAACCGACTCCGAGAAACCACGCTTTGAGAGAATCAAGCGTTCAATCTCCATGCAGTCAGCCTCAGAGAAATTAGGCTTGGATGGTTGAAAGGACCCTGAAGTAGAAGGTCCTGCCTCAGAGGCAGAGACCATGGTGGACAGGACGACATGTCCACTAGGTCTGCATACCAGGTCCTGCGTGGCCACGCAGGCGCTATCAGAATCACCGATGCTCTCTCCTGTTTGATCCTGGCAATCAGACGAGGCAGCAACGGAAACGGTGGGAACACATAAGCCATGTTGAAAATCCAAGGGGCTGCTAGTGCATCTACCAGCACCGCTCCCGGGTCCCTGGACCCGTAACAAGGAAGCTTGGCGTTCTGGCGAGAAGCCATGAGATCCAGTTCCGGTTCGCCCCAACGAAGAATCAGTTGAGCAAATACCTCCGGGTGAAGTTCCCACTCCCCCGGGTGAAAGGTCTGGCGGCTTAGAAAGTCCGCCTCCCAGTTCTCCACGCCTGGGATGTAGATTGCTGACAGATGGCAAGAGTGAGACTCTGCCCAGCGAATTATCTTTGAGACTTCCAACATCGCTAGGGAACTCCTGGTTCCCCCTTGATGATTGATGTAAGACACAGTCGTGATGTTGTCCGACTGAAATCTGATGAACCTCAGTGTTGCTAACTGAGGCCAAGCTAGAAGAGCATTGAATATCGCTCTTAATTCCAGAATGTTTATTGGAAGGAGTTTCTCCTCCTGAGTCCATGATCCCTGAGCCTTCAGGGAATTCCAGACTGCGCCCCAGCCTAGAAGGCTGGCATCTGTTACAATCGTCCAATCTGGTCTGCGAAAAGTCATTCCCTTGGACAGATGAATCCGAGACAACCACCAGAGAAGAGAATCTCTGGTCTCCTGGTCCAGATTTAGTAAAGGGGACAGATCTGAGTAATCCCCATCCCACTGACTCAGCATGCATAATTGCAGCGGTCTGAGATGCAGGCGTGCAAATGGCACTATGTCCATTGCCGCGACCATTAAGCCGATTACTTCCATTCACTGAGCTACTGATGGGCTTGGAATGGAATGAAGGACACGGCAAGCATTTAGGATTTTTGATAACCTGGACTCAGTCAGGTAAATCTTCATCTCTACAGAATCTATAAGAGTCCCTAGAAAGGGAACCCTTGTGAGTGGTAACAGAGAACTCTTTTCCATGTTCACTTTCCACCCATGTGACCTCAGAAATGCTAGAACTATCTCTGTATGAGACTTTGCATTTTGAAAACTTGACGCTTGTATCAGAATGTCGTCTAAGTACGGAGCCACCGCTATGCCTCGCGGTCTTAGTACCGCCAGAAGCGAGCCCAGAACCTTTGAAAAATTCTCGGGGCCGTAGCTAACCCGAAGGGAAGAGCTACAAACTGGTAATGCCTGTCTAGAAAGGCAAACCTTAGGTACCGATAATGATCTTTGTGAATCGGTATGTGAAGGTAGGCATCCTTTAAGTCCACTGTGGTCATATACTGACCCTCTTGGATCATGGGTAGGATGGTTCGAATAGTCTCCATTTTGAATGATGGAACTCTTAGGAATTTGTTTAAGATCTTTAGGTCCAAGATTGGTCTGAAGGTTCCCTCTTTCTTGGGAACCACAAACAGATTTGAGTAAAATCCTTGCCCTTGTTCCGTCCGCGGAACTGGGTGGATCACCCCCATTACTAGGTCTTGTACACAGTGAAGAAAACAGAATTTATGCTTACCTGATAAATTACTTTCTCCAACGGTGTGTCCGGTCCACGGCGTCATCCTTACTTGTGGGAATATCTCTTCCCCAACAGGAAATGGCAAAGAGTCCCAGCAAAGCTGGCCATATAGTCCCTCCTAGGCTCCGCCCACCCCAGTCATTCGACCGACGGACAGGAGGAAAATTATAGGAGAAACCATATGGTACCGTGGTGACTGTAGTTAGAGAAAATAATTCATCAGACCTGATTAAAAAACCAGGGCGGGCCGTGGACCGGACACACCGTTGGAGAAAGTAATTTATCAGGTAAACATAAATTCTGTTTTCTCCAACATTGGTGTGTCCGGTCCACGGCGTCATCCTTACTTGTGGGAACCAATAGCAAAGCTTTAGGACACGGATGAAGGGAGGGAGCAAATCAGGTTACCTAAACGGAAGGCACCACGGCTTGCAAAACCTCTCTCTCAAAAATAGCCTCCGAAGAAGCAAAAGTATCAAATTTGTAAAATTTGGCAAAAGTGTGCAGTGAAGACCAAGTCGCTGCCTTACATATCTGATCAACAGAAGCCTCGTTCTTGAAGGCCCATGTGGAAGCCACAGCCCTAGTGGAGTGAGCTGTGATTCTTTCAGGAGGCTGCCGTCCGGCAGTCTCATAAGCCAATCGGATGATGCTTTTAAGCCAAAAGGAAAGAGAGGTAGAAGTTGCTTTTTGACCTCTCCTTTTACCAGAATAGACGACAAACAAAGAAGATGTTTGTCTGAATTCTTTTGTAGCTTCTAAGTAGAATTTTAGAGCACGGACTACATCTAAATTGTGTAGCAAACGTTCCTTCTTTGAAACTGGTTTCGGACACAAAGAAGGTACAACTATCACCTAGTTAATATTCTTGTTGGAAACAACCTTTGGAAGAAAACCAGGCTTAGTACGCAAAACAACCTTATCTGAATGGAACACCAGATAGGGCGGAGTACACTGCAGAGCAGATAACTCTGAAACTCTTCTAGCAGAAGAAATAGCAACCAAAAACAAAACTTTCCAAGATAATAACTTAATATCTATGGAATGTAGAGGTTCAAACGGAACCCCTTGAAGAACTGAAAGAACTAGATTTAGACTCCAGGGAGGAGTCAAAGGTCTGTAAACAGGCTTGATCCTAACCAGAGCCTGAACAAATGCTTGAACATCTGGCACAGCTGCCAGTCGTTTGTGTAGTAAGACAGATAAAGCAGAAATCTGTCCCTTTAGAGAACTCGCAGATAATCCTTTATCCAAACCTTCTTGCAGAAAGGAAAGAATCTTAGGAATTTTTATCTTATTCCATGGGAATCCCTTGGATTCACACCAACAGATATATCTTTTCCATATTTTATGGTAAATCTTTCTAGTTACCGGTTTTCTGGCCTGAACCAGAGTATCTATCACAGAATCTGAAAACCCACGCTTTGATAGAATCAAGCATTCAATCTCCAAGCCGTCAGCTGGAGGGAGACCAGATTTGGAGGTTCGAATGGACCCTGAACAAGAAGGTCCTGTCTCAAAGGTAGCTTCCATGGTGGAACCGATGACATATTCACCAGGTCTGCATACCAAGTCCTGCGTGGTCACGCAGGAGCTATCAAAATCACCGAGGCCCTCTCCTGTTTGATCCTGGCTACCAGCCTGGGAATGAGAGGAAACGGTGGAAACACATAAGCTAGGTTGAAGGTCCAAGGTGCTACTAGTGCATCTACTAGAGTCGCCTTGGGATCCCTGGATCTGGACCCGTAGCAAGGAACCTTGAAGTTCTGACGAGACGCCATCAGATCCATGTCTGGAATGCCCCATAATTGAGTCAACTGGGCAAAGATCTCCGGGTGGAGTTCCCACTCCCCCGGATGGAAAGTCTGACGACTCAGATAATCTGCTTCCCAGTTTTCCACACCTGGGATGTGGATCGCAGATAGATGGCAGGAGTGATCCTCCGCCCATTGTATTATTTTGGTCACTTCTTTCATCGCTAGGGAACTCCTTGTTTCCCCCTGATGATTGATATACGCAACAGTCGTCATGTTGTCTGATTGGAATCTTATGAATCTGGCCTTTGCAAGCTGAGGCCAAGCCCTGAGAGCATTTAATATCGCTCTTAGTTCCAGAATGTTTACCAACGGAGTGACTCTCTGGTCTTCTGATCTACTTGAATCACTGGAGACAAGTCTGTATAGTCCCCATTCCAGTTTGAGCATGCACAGTTGTAATGGTCTTAGATGAATTTGTGCAAAAGGAACTATGTCCATTGCTGCAACCATCAACCCTACTACTTCCATGCACTGAGCTATGGAAGGACGTGGAACAGAGTGAAGAACTTGACAAGCGCTTAGAATTTTTGACTTTCTGACATCTGTCAGAAAAATCCTCATTTCTAAGGAGTCTATTATTGTTCCCAAGAAGGGAACTCTTGTTGACGGAGACAGAGAACTCTTTTCTATGTTCACCTTCCATCCGTGAGATCTGAGAAAGGCCAGAACGATGTCTGTACGAGCCTTTGCTTTTGAAAGGGACGACGCTTGTATTAGACTGTCGTCCAAGTACGGTACTACTGCAATGCCCCTCGGTCTTAGAACCGCTAGAAGGGACCCGAGTACCTTTGTGAAAATCCTTGGAGCAGTGGCTAACCCGAATGGGAGGGCCACAAACTGGTAATGTTTGTCCAGAAAGGCGAACCTTAGGAACTGATGATGTTCTTTGTGGATAGGAATATGTAGGTACGCATCCTTTAGATCCACGGTAGTCATAAATTGACCTTCCTGGATAGTGGGTAGAATCGTTCGAATGGTTTCCATTTTGAACGATGGTACCCTGAGAAATTTGTTTAGGATCTTTAAATCCAGAATTGGTCTGAAGGTTCCCTCTTTTTTGGGAACTACGAACAGATTTGAGTAAAATCCCATTCCTTGTTCCGTCATTGGAACAGGGTGTATCACTCCCATCTTTAACAGGTCTTCTACACAATGTAAGAACGCCTGTCTCTTTATTTGGTTTAAGGATAAGTGAGACATGTGGAACCTTCCCCTTGGGGGTAGTTCCTTGAATTCCAGAAGATAACCCTGAGAAACTATTTCTAGTGCCCAGGGATCCTGAACATCTCTTGCCCAAGCCTGAGCAAAGAGAGAGAGTCTGCCCCCTACTAGATCCGGTCCCGGATCGGGGGCTACTCCTTCATGCTGTTTTGTTAGCAGCAGCAGGCTTCTTGGCCTGCTTACCCTTGTTCCAGCCTTGCATAGGTTTCCAGGCATGGTTTGGGCTGTGAGGCATTACCCTCTTGCTTAGAGGATGCAGAATTAGAGGCCAGTCCGTTCCTGAAATTGCGAAAGGAACAAAAATTAGACTTATTATTGGCCTTGAAAGGCCTATCTTGTGGAAGGGCGTGGCCCTGTCCCCCAGTGATGTCTGAGATAATCTCTTTCAATTCTGGCCCAAAGAGAGTTTTACCTTTGAAAGGGATGTTAAGCAATTTTGTCTTGGATGATACATCCGCTGACCAAGACTTTAGCCAAAGCGCTCTGCGCGCCACAATTGCAAACCCTGAATTTTTCGCTGCTAATCTAGCTAATTGCAAAGCGGCATCTAAAATAAAAGTGCGTGAACTCTGTCCATAACCTCCTCATACGGAGTCTCTCTACTGAGCGACTTTTCTAGTTCCTCGAACCAGAACCACGCTGCTGTAGTGACAGGAACAATGCACGAAATGGGTTGTAGAAGGTAATCCTGCTGTACAAAAATCTTTTTAAGCAAACCTTCCAATTTTTTATCCATAGGATCTTTGAAAGCACAACTATCCTCGATAGGGATAGTAGTTCGCTTGTTTAGAGTAGAAACTGCCCCCTCGACCTTAGGGACTGTCTGCCATAAGTCCTTTCTGGGGTCGACCATAGGAAATAATTTCTTAAATATAGGGGGGGGGGGACAAAAGGTATGCCGGGCTTCTCCCACTCCTTATTCACTATGTCCTCCACCCTCTTGGGTATAGGAAAAGCGTCGGGGTGCACCGGAACCTCTAGAAACTTGTCCATCTTGCATAATTTCTCTGGAATGACCAAGTTGTCACAATCATCCAGAGTAGATAACACCTCCTTAAGCAGTGCGCGGAGATGTTCTAATTTAAATTTAAATGTCACAACATCAGGTTCAGCTTGTTGAGAAATTTTTCCTGAATCTGAAATTTCCCCATCTGACAAAACCTCCCTCATGGCCACTTCAGATTGGTGTGAGGGTATGACAGAACAATTATCAGCGCCCGCCTGCTCTTCAGTGTTTAAAACAGAGCAATCGCGCTTTCTCTGATATGCTGGCATTTTGGATAAAATATTTGCTATGGAGTTATCCATTACAGCCGTCAATTGTTGCATGGTAATAAGCATTGGCGCGCTAGATGTACTAGGGGCCTCCTGCGTGGGCAAAACTGGTGTAGACACAGTAGGAGATGATGTAGTATCATGTCTACTCCCCTCATCTGAGGAATCATCTTGGGCATTTTCATTATCTGTGGCAGTACTGTCCTTACTTTGTTTGGACGCTATGGCACAATTATCACACAATTTTGAATGGGGAGACACATTGGCTTTCATATATATAGAACATAGCTTATCCGAAGGCACAGACATGTTAAACAGGCTTAAACTTGTCAATAAAGTACAAAAAAAAACGTTTTAAAACAAAACCGTTACTGTCTCTTTAAATTTTAAACAGAGCACACTTTATTACTGAATATGTGAAAAAGTATGAAGGAATTGTTCAAAATTTACCAAAATTTCACCACAGTGTCTTAAAGCCTTAAAAGTATTGCATACCAAATTTCAGAGCGTTAACCCTTAAAATAACGGAACCAGAGCCGTTTACAAATTTAACCCCTATACAGTCCCAGCTACAGCCTTTGCTGTGACTTTACCAAGCCCAGAGGGGAATACGATACCAAATGACGCCTTCTAGAAACTTTTCCAACTACTTTCAGGTCCTCACACATGCATCTGCATGTCTTGCTCTCAAAAACAACTGCGCAGTAATGGCGCGAAAATGAGGCTCAGCCTACAACTGGGAAGGCCCTCCCTGACTGGAAAAGGTGTCTAACATAGTGCCTGACGCTAAAAAACGTTCCCCAAGTTTATAAGTGTGAATTATCAGCATAAACATGTATAAAATGTCCAAATAAAGCAATCGATTTAGCCCATAAAAGTGTCTACCAGTTTTATAGCCCATATTAAGCCCTTTATTCTGTTTGAAACTAAGAAAATGGCTTACCGGTCCCCATGAGGGGAAATGACAGCCTTCCAGCATTACATGGTCTTGTTAGAAATATGGCTAGTCATACCTTAAGCAGAAAAGTCTGCTAACTGTTTCCCCCAACTGAAGTTACTTCATCTCAACAGTCCTATGTGGAAAAAGCAATCGATTTTAGTTACTGTCTGCTAAAATCATCTTCCTCTCACAAACAGAAATCTTCATCCTTTTCTGTTTCAGAGTAAATAGTACATACCAGCACTATTTTAAAATAACAAACTCTTGATAGTAGAATAAAAAAACTACAACTAAACACCACATACTCTTAACCATCTCCGTGGAGATGTAGCCTGTGCAACGGCAAAGAGAATGACTGCGGTGGGCGGAGCCTAGGAGGGACTATATGGCCAGCTTTGCTGGGACACTTTGCCATTTCCTGTTGGGGAAGAGATATTCCCACAAGGATGACGCCGTGGACCGGACACACCAATGTTGGAGAAAAGCCTCTTTCTTTATTTGGTTTGCTGATAACCTTGAAAGATGAAATCTCCCTTGTGGAGGAGAAGCTTTGAAGTCCAGAAGGTATCCCTGAGATATAATCTCCAACGCCCAGGGATTCTGGACATTTCTTGCCCAAGCCTGGGCGAAGAGAGAAAGTCTGCCCCCCACTAGATTCGTTTCCGGATAGGGGGCCGTCTCTTCATGCTGTCTTAGGGGCAGAAGTAGGCTTTCTGGCCTGCTTGCCCTTGTTCCAGGACTGGTTGCTTTTCCAACCCTGTCTGTAACGAGCAGCAGTTCCTTCCTGTTTTGGAGCGGAGGAAGTTGATGCTGCTCCTGCCTTGAAATTACGAAAGGCACGAAAACTAGACTGTTTGGCCCTGTCCTGAGGAAGGGTGTGACCCTTACCTCCAGTAATGTCAGCAATAATCTCCTTCAAGCCGGGCCAGAATAAGATTTGCCCTTTGAAAGGAATATTAAGCAATTTAGATTTAGAGGTTACATCTGCTGACCAGGATTTAAGCCATAGCGCTCTGCGCGCCTGAATGGCGAATCCGGAGTTCTTAGCCGTTAGTTTGGTTAAATGCACAACGGCATCCGAAACAAATGCATTAGCTAGCTTAAGGGCTTTAAGTTTGTTCAAAGTCTCATCCAATGGTGCTGTGCGAATAGCCTCTTCCAGAGACTCAAACCAGAAAGCCGCTGCAGCAGTGACGGGCGCAATGCATGCAAGGGGCTGTAATATAAAACCTTGTTGAACAAACATTTTCTTAAGGTAACCTAATTTTTTATCCATTGGATCTGAGAAAGCACAACTATCCTCCACCGGAATAGTGGTACGCTTGGCTAAAGTAGAAACTGCTCCCTCCACCTTAGGGACCGTCTGCCATAAGTCTCGTGTGGTGGCGTCTATTGGGAACATTTTTCTAAATATCGGAGGAGGGGAAAAAGGCACACCGGGTTTATCCCACTCCTTGTTAATAATCTCTGTAAGCCTTTTAGGTATAGGAAAAACGTCAGTACACACCGGTACCGCATAGTATTTATCCAGCCTACATAATTTCTCTGGGATTGCAACCGTGTCGCAATCATTCAGAGCCGCTAATACCTCCCCTAGTAATACACGGAGGTTCTCAAGCTTAAATTTAAAATTTTAAATGTCTGAATCCGGTCTCCCTGGATCAGATCCGTCACCCACAGAATGAAGCTCTCCGTCCTCATGTTCTGCAAATTGTGACGCAGTGTCAGACATGGCCCTCATATCATCAGCGCGCTCTGTCCTTAACCCAGAGCTATCGCGTTTGCCTCTTAACTCAGGCAAATTAGATAATACTTCTTTCATAACATTAGCCATATCTTGTAAAGTGATTTGTAAGTGCCTTGATGTGCTTGGCGCCACAATCTCACGCACCTCCTGAGCGGGAGGCAAAGGTACTGACACGTGAGGAGAGTTAGGCGGCATAACTTCCCCCTCGTTGTCTGGTGATAATTTCTTTACCGGTAAAGACAGACTTTTATTTAAAGTAACATCAATACAATTGGTACACATATTTCTATTGGGCTCCACGTTGGCCTTTAAACATAATGAGCAAGCAGATTCATCTGTGTCAGACATGTTTAAACAGACTAGCAATGAAGCTATCAAGCTTGGAAATTTCTTTCAATAAGTTTACAAGCAATATAAAAAACGCTGCAGCGCTTTTAAAAACACAAAAAAACTGTCACAGTTGAAATAACAACAAACTAATACGGTTATAGCAACCAATTTTAAACAGTAAATGTATGAAATTAGCAGAGGATTGCACCCATTAGCAAAAGGATGATTAACCCCTCAATACCCAAAACGGATAATCAATTTAAGATTTAACGCTTTTCTCACAGTCAAACACACTGTCACAGGTCTGCTGTGACTGATTACCTCCCTCAAAAATGAATTTTGAAGACCCCTGAGCTCTCTGGAGACGTCCTGGATCAAAGAGGAAGAAGCAGGAAGACTGTGCTAGAATTTTAACTGCGCAACAAGGCGCTAAAAAAAGGTCCCTCCCACTCATATCACAACAGTGGGAGACCTGATATAACGGTGTCTATGCAATACGTTAGCCATGTGGAAAAAAAATCATGCCCAAAAAGATTTATCACCAAAGTACCTCACAAAACGAATAACATGCCAGTAAACGTTTTTAAAAAAACAACTTTCCAGTGTTATGCAAAGTTATCACTAAGCCTGCTACCAGTCGCTTCTACTGCAGTTAAGGCTCATACATTTATTTCAGTACTAACAGTATTTAAAGTTAAATTCTAGTCCCTAGAAAATAACTCAACTGCGCATACATTTATCAGCCCGATACCAGTCGCTACTACTGCATTAAAGGCTGTACTTACGTCATATGGGTAACAGCAGTGTTTTCATAGTCAATTCCATTCCTAGAAAATATTTTACTGCACATACCTCATTTGCGGGAGACCCCGCATGCTATTCCCTTCTCTGAAAGTACCCCACTCCTCAGAATGTGCGAGAACAGCCAGTGGATCTTAGTTACGTCTGCTAAGATCATAGAAAAAACGCAGGCAGATTCTTCTTCTAAATACTGCCTGAGAGAACGGCACACTCCGGTGCCATTTTAAAATAATAAACTTTTGATTGAAGAATGTTACTCCTGTCTCCTCTCACAACCTCCTTTGTTGAGACTTGCAAGAGAATGACTGGATATGACATGTGAGGGGTGGAGCTATATAGCAGCTCTGCTTGGGTGATCCTCTTGCAACTTCCTATTGGGAAGGAGAATATATCCCATAAGTAATGGATGACCCTTGGACTGAACACACTTAACAAGAGAAAAATAAATCTTCAGGACATACAAATATTTTTTTTTTTTAGGATTATACTGGATGAGAAGTTATTTTACCTTGCTCTGATAAACCTGGCTTGTCAGTGGGTCTTTGAGCTGGGAGCACTAGTAAATTAAATAGACTTAAAATACAGAGGCAGTGATATGAGAGAATGGTGACAACTGCACCAGATAGCAAAGCAAAATAGCAATTAAATTAAAATTTAGGAGCCAGTAAAAATATTGAGGAGCCAGACAGTGATATCTGAATATAGATTTATGGAGAATAACCCAAGAAGTTAGGAGCAAGGTAAAATTCTAGGAGCCCGCGGCTCTCTGGGTTTGTCAAGCCCTGAATTAAAGGGTGGTTATATATTATAGTAGCAGGGGACAGGGAGTGGGAAGTGTGTAAACAGATGTTTATTCTACATTGTCAATCACAAGAATGGTGTGTAGGCACCATTCAAACAGTATGTGCTAAGAACTGCCGGAGAGCAACTAAGTAATCCATCAAAAAAAAAAAATTGTATATCCCATTAACATTTAACTTACATACTGCAAAGATGCTTTATTTGTAATGCACCGTGAGCAGATCCAGTGCAGTGATGTCCCTGTAAGAACAAGTTATCAATTTCTTTCAGTCTTAAAGGGATATTCCAGCCAAAATTGGAAACCACATGGGTGCATTCCAGCATTTAACAGAAGCAATTTTGTGATATACATGTATTAGCAAAAATGCTTCTAATAAAAGTTATAGCTGTTACAAAAATGTATTTAAGTATGCACCGTGCACCAGCATTTTAAACACAGCACTTGTTCAGAGAGCCTAAGGTGCATGTACCATCTGGTAATGACTCAATTTGTTTATTGCTAACATGACATAAGCCCCATTGATGATCTGAGCAGCTGCAATATTTAAAATGTAGGTGCAGTGACAATATCCAGCTATGCTTCATGTGCACGTGGAGAGAAAAATGTTAACACTAAAACAGTAATAACTTTTACTAGAAGCATTTTTGCCAATGCATGTATATTGCACATATGTTTCAATTCAAAGATGTAATTAATCTATGTACATTTATATTTTGACCAGAATGTCCCTTTAATCTAGCAGCAAATATGTCCACTCAACATTATTCCACTGTAAATAAATGTATCCAAGAACCATTGTGTGTTAAACTATTTTTCCTTCTCCTTTTGCCCTCCTCGCCATTAATCAATGACATAACATGCTTCCATATCGGTGCTGATTCTTTCACTTTGTAAGGCATTGCTATATCCTGCATTGAGGTATTGTAATATACTTGCAAGACATACAACTAGCTTGATAAAATATGTATTGGAAAAGTTTAATCTACATATTATCATTATCAAATTGATTCCCTAGAACAAACTTGGGACTTAAATGGGATATGAGCATTGTGAATAGATGGTTGAAATGCACTACTGAAAATATCTTATGTTCAAATGTATAATTTTATTATATTCATATGTTCAAACCCAATAAAAAAAAAGGTTAAAAAAACACATGTATACTGTTATTGTTACTTTAATCTTTTTGACATTAAAACATAATAAAGCAAATGAAAAAAACATTTGGTTGTAGGATTTTATTAAAATATTAGAGAAATGATTAGGAGACAGAAAACTAGCCTCTAATAAATCATTTTCTAAATACTACAAGTGAAAAATTAAAGTTTCTGCAGTCAAATAAAAAAAAAAAAAAAAACAGAAAAAAAGGAAAAAAAAAAAACACTTGTTTACAGACAGCTTTTCAATGATTCACAGTTTTAGCTATCCAGCTGAAAAGGCATATTGTTCATTGTCTACAAAAATATATTTCTGACACTCCGAGTAATTTATAAAAAGCTGATCAGCTGTGCATAACCTGTAACAAACCAACACAAGATTGACCGCACAACACTGCACCTTTAGTACACATGGTCACTTCTCAGTCCATGCAGGGTTAAAAACAAGATCACCCATTGCAGATGTGGGCCACTGCACAGGGAAATATACTCTTAAAATCCTCTCCATGCAGATCAGGGACACCACCAATGACAAACACACTGGATGAGACCCAAACTATTATAAACAAAGGCCCTGCAGGAGGTAACCCATTAGACATCCAATGCAACATGAAAAAAAGATGGAGAAAGTAATGGGGAGATTAAAATTAAATAACGGAATCCCAGCTAAAAGGGGATTTTTGGAATAATTGCTGCCCCTTTTTATGAGGAATGAAGCCACGTGCCAGATATTTAATGTGGAAACAGTGAATAAAGATCACACCTCATAAAGGGGCCCCCACCCCATACAAGCTCATTTGCTTTGAAATTAACATATATTAAAAAAAAAAAAAAAAAACGCACAGAGGAAATGGTTCTTAAGAACTAAAACACTAAACAAATAACACCCATTATGTACTTAATTCTGAGGTGCATAAAAGTCCTGGACTGAGCTGATTTGTGAAGCTGGTTTTGAACAGTATAAAATAAGGCTCCTTTTAAAGGAGAGTGGATAAAATACATGTTATTTCACAGGATGTGGAGATTTTTTATTTTTTTTTCTGTGTGCTGGGCTGCTGTTCAAATAAAACTTTGGTGTTTGGCTTCCTATACATCTGGACATCCCAGTAACAAATTATTACATCTGCATATATAGAGGGGTTTAAATGTTCAGTTCTGAACATGCTTGTAGTTGCTCTACTAATGAAGAGGGTTTTTTTTCCATTATGAAGTTCCAAAAACTAAAATACTTCTTCTATATTTTAACCTTTGTCATGAATAGATACAAAAATAAAATAAGTATATGCCACTCTATTTAAGTATTCTTTAAATTGCATTATAAAAAAAAAAATATTTTCGAAATAACATTTTAATTATAAAACAGAAGAAACACCAGTGATGACAGTTTAGATACTCCAAAAACAGATTACATGGATTCAAGATATGTCAATTATTAAACATTTCTCTGAAAAACCACCCCCAAAATTTAGAGTATTTTCACGAAGCCTACATTAGACATGTCAACGTTCAGTTTTAGAGATAAGAACATTTAAATGTGGTCTACAAAAGACTAAAACCAAATTTAAAAAAAAAAAAAAAAAAAAAAAAAAAATGTACTGAAAAACTTAATTCTATTTTTTGGGGCGGGGGTTTGGAAATGTATGCATAATTTATAAGCAATTTATCATTTTATCAAGTAAAACAAAAATGATCACACTACGTTATTACTTCAACAATTTTAAAGGGACAGTTAAAGGAACACTGAACCCAAATCTTTCTTTCGTGATTCAGATAGAACATGCAATTTTAAGAAACTTTCTAATGTACTTCTATTAGCAAATGTTCTTCATTCTCTTGGTATCTTTATTTGAAAAGCAAAAATGAAGTTTAGATGCCGGACCATTTTTGGTGAACAACCTGGGTTGTTCTTGCTGATTGGTGGATAAATTCATCCACCAATAAACAAGTGCTGTCCAGGGTCCTGGACTTTTTCAAATAAAGATAGCAAGAGAACAAAGAAAAATGAATAGGAGTAAATTATAAAGTTGCTTAAAATTGAATGCTCTCTCTCAGTGATTTTTAACCTTTTTTTGCCGTGGCACACTTTTTTACATTAAAAAATCCTGTGGCACACCACCATCCCAAAATTGAAAAAAAAAAAATCACACATTGTAGCCTAATACGGCATATATATATACACACACACACAAACACACACATACTGTATGTATGAATGTATTGTGCTGTTATGCCATGCCTCCTACAAACTACCCCTGCACTGGAAGTAAAAAACAAGCAAAGTTTAAAAAATATGTCACACTGTTGTCAGTCTGCCGTGGCACACCTGAGGATCTCTCACGGCACACTAGTTTGCCACGGCACACTGGTTGAAAAACACTGCTCTATCTGAATCACGAAAGAAAAAATTTGGGTTCAGTGTCCCTTTAAGAAAAAAATTAAACTATCATTCAGAGATAGTACATTGTTGCTCCTAAGCCTTCTTTTCAACAAAGGTCACCAAGAGAATAGAAGTAAACTGGAAAGTTTAAAGTTCCATGCTCCATCTTAATCATGAAAGTTACATTTTAGCTTTCCTGTCCCTTTTCCGTTTGCAGCCTATAGTACCTTTTCTTGGTTTTTTTTTGTCAGAGCTTTGTGATAACAAAATCAGATGTATGCACTTTTTTATCCTAACTGTGAATATTGATTTTACAAAACAGCTATGCACCTAGGTTGCCTAAGTTAAATATGGAGGGGGGGAATAGCGCACATTGCTGGTGTAGGTCTACAACAAACAAAACACATTAACAAAACAAATGAAGAAATACTTAAAAAAAAAATATATATATATATATTTTTTTGCAGTATTTCAAAGTTCCTGAGTTTCCCCAATGAAAACATCCCTATAAGCTAAATGTAAAATGAATGAGCAGGGGGCTAGGAATGCTCTTTTGAGTCTTTTGCATAAAATCCATGTACGAGGAGAAAAATAATTATAAGTTAAACATTGAAATAACAAAACTATGAAACTAAAATAGTGAGATGAAGGACCAATATGAACATGCAATAATATATAAGTCATTTAATGGGAAAATGTGGATGAAACTATAAAGTTTAAAAACAATGTTTATATGTTAGATTTCTGGAACGTTGCAGTTTTCCCCGGTTACAGCACGGTTTTGTTTTTTAAAAAAAAGGACTACAGAAGCATAAAGATTTTAAAATCAGAAGCAACAGGATTTTAAGGTTCTCAAATGAAGAAAAAGCCGTGGCTCTAGTTCCAGTCTCGTCACTTTAAAGACTACATTAAAGGGATATGAAACCCAATTCTTTTTTCTGTGATTCAGATAAAGAATACAATTTAAAAAAAGTTTCCAATTTACTTCTATTATAAAATTGGCTTTGTTCTTTTTTGGCGATATCTAGATAGGTAGAGTGCACACCTGGAGCACTACATGACAGGAAATAGTGCTGCCATCTAGTGCTCTTACTAATGTAGAACATTGTTGCAAAACTGCTGCAGACACGTGCATACTCCTGAACGTACCTTCCTGCTTTCAACAAAGGATAACAAGAAAAACAAAGAACATTAGATAATAGAAGTAAATTGTGAAGTTGGAAATGTAGCTTTGAGATCCCAAATGCTTCTGTCATTATTCAGATGACCTGTACAATAAAAAAAAAAAAAGTTTCCATTTAGTTTACTATTTACTTTGTTCTTGTAGTATTTTTTGTTGAAGAGAATACCTAGGTAGGTAGAGTACACGTGTGGAGAATTGTATCTCAGTAAACACTGCTGCCATCTAGTGCTCTTGTAAATGTATAACTTAAAAGCATTCTTGCAAAACTGCTGTCTCTCCTAAACCTGCCTACCTTTCAACAAAGAATACCAAAAGAACAAAGTAAACTAATAAAATGGAACTTTTTTTGAAACACATTTTTACACTATATGAATCAAAAGGAAAAAGTTTTTTTCGTTTTCTTGACCCTTTGATGATACCAAACCGCATCATAAAATAGACATACGTCAAACTGCAACGGAAGTCACAGAAAGGGGAGATAATTACTGGACAGTGACCCAATATTTAATAAAGCAGGAATTTGGCTTTTAGGTAGAATGCTGTTCTAGCACTAGAAGAAAAGCATTAAACTACCAGATTTTATATGCTGTATGTTTTATGTCAATTGAATAGAAAAAGAGGAACAGTTAATTTCCTAACGGGGGGGGGGGAGAGAATCACAAATGTGTTTTTTTTAATGGACTACAAGAATATTTTAAACTTTACCTTAACTGGGCTTTTAACAGATGTACTATAATAAACTAACAAAGTATTGTATTAAAAAAAAAAAAAAGCTATATTTCAGCAATATATTTTTTCAGTCTTCAAATATTAACGTTCAAAACTTTAACTTAACGTTTCAAATAGAAGCAAAAAATAAGTACATAAATAAACTGAATGGTATGCAATAACATTTGCGATAGTTATGAAAAAAAGAAAAATGAACACCACTTATAAAATGTAATATATACATATGTACATAAATTTTATGAACCACTCTCCCGATTTATCATGATCTCACACAGTTAAACTGAATTATTCCAATTTAATGAATGAGGCCGTCTTCCCAGCCAATTAATATTCAGCATAAGAAAGATCTTCCATGCTGTAACACAAACAAATGACATTTCCCATAGCCTTCCAAGTGTGAAATGTAATTATGAAGACACTGGTGGGCTTGGTTAAACGTCTACACAGAGCATTGTATCAACATGCCTCTACAGCTCTTTGTAAAAGAACCTTTGTCACAAATTATAATTCCATTATGTTAAAAAATATTGTAAAGTTTACGCTCAAAAAAGCAACAATGAATTAGGAATCACCACCATTTAAATAGCACTTTAAGAGCTTAATCTGTGCCATAAGTGGTTATATCTAGAAGTATTGTGGAATTATTAAAACTTCAATCTTACTCAGTTTCCTTAGTTCAATAATTTTGTGGTTTGAAAGTTTATGGTTTAAAAGTTCATGTAAACCGTTTTTCAATTTATAATTTCCTATACAAAAATTTCCACAGGATTTAAAAAGGATCAAATTAAAGGTCTCTCAAATGAATTACTATTAAAGGAAGAAAGATTATCCTGTTATCACAGATTAGCCTTCAAATCTCAAATGACAGAGCAATTACAGGTGAAAACATTGCACTAACAATAGTACAAAGAACAACATGGCAAGAATTATTCATTTTAACATCCCCATATTTCACATTTGTTTTAAAGGGCTTGTCTAGTCAAAATTAAAAACTTTCATGATTCAGATAGAAAGTTGCTTAAAATTGCATGCTCTAATTTACTCCTATTTATTTTTCTTTGTTTTCTTGGTATCTTTATTTGAAAAAGCTGGAATGTAAGCTTAGGAGCTGGCCCACTTATGGTTCAGAAGCCTGGTAGTGCTTGCCGATTGGTGACTACATTTAGACACCAATCAGCAACCCAGGTGATGAACCATAAATGGGCCGGCTCCTAAGCTTACATTCTTTGCTTTTCAAATAAAGATTCCAAGAGAACGAAGAAAAATTGATAATAGGAGTAAAATTAGAAAGTTGCTTAAAATCACATGCTCTATTTGATTCATAAAAGTTTAATTTTGACTAGACTATCCCTTTAAGCTCTACATTTCACTTTCCTCCAGTGTCTATGACCCTTTTTTCTTAATCTCTCTTTACAACAACAACAAAAAAAAGTTAAGGTATGCCTTTATGCAGAAAATAAGTATTTTCGGGATTTATTGTGACCCAAAAGGCATGCCACACCCATAAAGAAGTTGAAATTTTATCTTCTCCAATACTAGCAAAAAAAAAAAAAAAAAAAAGTATAAACTTTCAAAACAACAAGCCCCCCCCCCCCCCCCACGGTTAAATCTGCCAATTTATTTTTGTGAAATATGTAAGGAATTCTGCAGTAATTTTCAATAACTATTTTAACTTTTCCTAGCACTGATGGTGCTTGAGTATATTGTGGACACAAAGTGTATATATATATATATATATATGTATACACACACACACACACACACACACACATATACACACACATATTAAAATTTGGTGATGCCTCAGCTCCCTGAGACAACTGGGAACGTCTTGCACTTGTGGAAGCAGGGAAAGATCAGCTTGTCCCAGCACACAGAAGGAAAACCCACCCGTATTGTTTTTCACTTAAAACTTAATTGGTTAAAAAATACATCTGTTGAAAGGCAAAATCTAAATGTTTCCAGACATTGATACAAACATTCACCTTTCTGATGTGATGAGAGATGATACACCTTAGGGTTTGCAGCCTGATTTCATTTTTCTTCACAAATGTAAAGCTGCTGAATAAACCTGAATTCTAGTTTCTTCCCCAAAATCAAAATTAAGGGGAGACTGAACACAAAACATGGGAGTGGTGTTGAACAAAGAAAAAAAAACAATAAAAAAAAACACGGAGGCAAAGGGGAGTGCTGTATTGCTACTGGTCAGTAGGAATTTCTCTGTCTGGATCAGGTTTGCTGGTCTGACCAGGGGAAGGGGTATGAGAGACTGAGGGGATTAAGGGATGTGAAGAGGCCACAAGAGCTTCTACTGAAGATGGATGTCCTGGGGCAGCTACACTCACAACTCCTGGTGGAAACCTAGAACAAGAAGGAATCAAGTAAAAACACTTTATAAAAAATATTCAGTCTATACTTTTAAATTACTAATTTTTCACTTAAGCATCTCTCTCAACATATCTAATATAGTTTTTTTTACACTCCTTAATTGATCTTTATTTCTTAAAAGTACAATGCTTTCCATTGCACATTTTTATTAAATCACACACACTCCACAGGACTATGCAAGAACATATTTTTAGTTTAGCATAAACATTTACACGCAAATGAATGTGCTTTGATACAGTAATATGCCAAGTATGATTTTTAGTTAAGAGTGAACAAAACCATCCATAAAAAAGAAAATTTATGCTTACCTGATAAATGTATTTCTTTTTTGACACAAGTCCATGGATCATCTTAATTACTAATGGGATATTCACCTCCTGGTCAGCAGGAGGAGGCAAAGAGCACCACAGCAAAGCTGTTAAATAGCTCCTCCCTTCCCTCCAACTCTAGTCATTCAACCGAAGTTAGGAAGAGAAAAGAAAAGCCAAAGTGCAGGGGTGTCTGAAGTTTACAATAACCCACAACCTGTCTAAAAACACAGGGTGGGCAGTGGACTCATCGTGTCAAAAAAGAAATACATTTATCAGGTAAGCATAAATTTTATTTTATTTTTATGACACGATGAGTCCACGGATCATCTTAATTACTAATGGGATTCAATACCCAAGCTAGAGTACACAGATGATACGGGAGGAACAAGACAGGGACCTAAACGGAAGGCACCACTGCTTGAAGAACCTTTCTCCCAAAAGCGGCCTCAGCCGAGGCAAAAGTGTCAAATTTGTAGAACTTTGAAAAAGTGTGAAGAGAGGACCAAGTTGCAGCCTTGCAAATCTGTTCCACAGAAGCTTCATTTTTGAATGCCCATGAGGAAGCAACAGCCCTCGTGAAATGAGCCGTAACTCTCTCTGGAGGCTGCTGTCCAGCAGTCTCATATGCAAAACGTATGATACTCTTCAGTCAAAAAGAAAGAGAAGTAGCCATAGCCTTCCGTCCCTTAAGTTTTCCTGAGAAAATCACAAACAAAGAAGACGACTGACTAAAGTCCTTAGTCGCCTGCAGGTAAAACTTTAAAGCACAGACCACGTCCAAATTGTGCAGAAGTTCTTTCTGAGAAGAAGGATTAGAACACAAAGGAGGAACAACAATCTCCTGATGAATGTTCCGATCAGAAACAACCTTTGGAAGAAATCCTAATTTAGTACGTAAAAACTACCTTATCTGAATGGAAAATAAGGTAAGGAGACTCATACTGCAATGGCGAGAGCTCTGACACTCTACGAGCAGAAGAAACAGCAACAAGAAATAAAACTTTTCAAGATAACAACTTAATATCTAAGGAATGCATAGGCTCAAACAAAGCCCTTTGAAGAACTTTGAGAACCAAACTAAGACTCCATGGAGGAGCAACTGGTTTGAACACAGGCCTGATCCTGACCAAAAGATTGAACATCTGGCAGACGTTAAGTAACAAAATAGATGAGGCAGAGATTCGACCCTTTTTGTCGATAAACCCTTCTACAAACCCTCTTGGAGAAAAGACAAAATTCTAGGAATCTTTATTCTACTCCATGAGTAGCCCTTGGATTCACACCAACAAAGATATTTACACCATATCATATGGTAAATCCGTCTGGTTACAGACTTACGAGTCTGAATAATGGTCTCTCTGACCGAGTCAGAAAAAAACCCCTGCTTAAACAAAATTAAGCGTTCAATCTCCAAGCAGTCAGCTTCAGAGAAACTAGATTGAGGTAAGGAAGGGCCCTTGAATTATAAGGTCCTTCCTCAACAGAAGTCTTCAAGGTGGCAGAGATGACATGTCCACCAGATCTGCATACCAAATCCTGCGAGGCCAAGCCGGAGCAATGAGAATCACTGACGCCCTCTCCTGTTTCATTCAAGCAATGACCCGTGGAAGAAGCACAAACGGAGGAAATAGGTATGCTAAACTGAAGGTCTAAGGCACCGCCCGAGCATCTATCAGTTCCACCTGGGGGTCCCTGAACGTTGACCCGTATCTCGGGAACTTAGTCCTTATGGCTTCGCGACAGAATGCCAATTCCGGCTGACCCCACTTGACAATCAGGCTGGGAACAATCCCGTATGGAGATCCCTGTAGAAGGAATGGGCCTCCGCACTGAATTGTTTTGGCTACCTCTGTCATCACTAAGGAACTCTCGTTCCTCCCTGATGACTGAAGCAAGCCACTGACATTATGTCCTGATAAATTGGACCGCAGCTAAATGGGCCCAGGACAGAAAAGCATTGTAGAATGCTCTCCGCTCCAGAATGGTTATAGGAGAAACAGATTTTGACTGAATCCTAATGCCCCAAGACCGTAGGGAGCCCCAGACTGCTTCTCATTCTAGAAGGATGGCATCTGTGTCACAAACACCCAAGATGGTCTGAGAAAACAGGCTCCCTGGGAGAGATGATCTTCCTTAAATTCCTGACTTCTGTAAGAAAAATCTTCATGGATAGGGAATCTATTATGGTTCCCAAGAAAAGGTACCCTTGTATTTGGGATTAAGGAACATTTTTCCCAAAGTCACCTTCCACTCGAGAGATTGTAGGGAGGATAACAAAATGTCCACATGGATCTTGCTTGTTGAAAGGATGGTGCCTGGACTGTTGATGTCGTCCAGATAGGGCACCCCTGCAATTCCCCAGAACCGAAGCACCGTCAACAACCATCCAAGATCCTTTGTGAAAATTCTGGGAGCTGTGGCAAGACCGCAGGGAAGAGCCACAAATTGGAAGTGTTAGTCTAGCAAGACAAACCTCAGGAACTTGTGACGATCCCTAAGAATGGGAACATGCAAGTAGGCGTCCTTTAAATATACTTTTTTCATAAACTGACCCCCTTGGATCAAAGGGAGAATGGAACAAATAGTTTCCATCTTGAAGGATGGTACTCTGAAGAATTTGTTTGTAGACTCTTGAGGTCTAAAATTGTCCTGAAGGTTCCCTTTTTCATGGGAACCACGAACAGATTGGAATAAAATCCCTGTCCCAGTTCGGAGAGGTCTCTTACCCAGCGGAAGAACGCCCCTCTTTTTGTCTTGTCTACAGATAATCTTGAAAGCAGAAACCTGCCTCTGGGAGGAAAACTTTTGAACTCTAGTTCGTATCCCTGGGACACCATGTCTACTGCCCAGGGATCCGAAACAAATAATGCTATCAATGACCATAAAAAGGCAAAATAGTTTGAATAAAACTCCAAACCCGGTTCCTAAAAAAGGAACTGGAAGAAATACCCCAGAAGATTCCAGGTCTGAGCAGCGCTTGAACCCCATGGGTGCCCAGCCATGCTTCAACAGTACCCAGAATATATAGGACAGAAACACACTTAAATAAAGTGTTAGCCTTACTGGAATAAAATCAAAGAGATTTGGACAAAATAGAACCAAATAATTTTCAAAGAAGTCTTAACCTGCCCCTTACCAGCCAAGCTGGAATACGGCACGTACATCGCAGTATTAGGGAGCTGATTTCGTACCCCAATTACAAACATGTTACTTGGGAAAGAACTCAGGAATTCGTTCCTTAATAAGAACAAATAAACTAGTATAAGCTTAAAGTTTTAGTCTTAGAACTCAATCTTGAAGCCCAGAGTAACAGTTAAGAATTGAATCCAATTATAAAAACAAATAATTTATTATCTTAGAACAAAATTCTTCTAGCTAAAATAGCTAAAGACATAGATTAACCCTCATTTGCGAAAATATTCAATAAAATGAAGACACAAATGGAATTATTAGCATGATAGTCCAGTTTAAAGGACCAGTCAATACAGTGGACTTGCATAATCAATAAATGCAAAACAACAAGACAAATGCAACAGCACCTAGTCTAGTAAATGTTGTCCTTTAACAATGCTAAAATAAATCATAATCTGATACTTGATCTTAAAGTAAACAGAAAAAATGAAGCAATTGCAATATCCAAATAAATCACAGGACCAAGAAAAGTACCTGAAACTAAATAATTTTCCATAAATAAGATACAACTATCTAAAGGAAAATAAATACTATTTTGCTATAGAAACAATAGCATAATTAGAAGAAGTAGAGATAGCCCCAATAAATTGGAGAATCCTCCAAATAGAATTTAACTGCTGGCAAAGAATATAGTTTAAAACCTTTGAAAAAGGAATAAAAGAAAATTCTCAGCCTATTCCATTCCCTAGAATGGGGAATTGGAAAGAAAACCTCTGAAAACACAGAAGAAATAAATAGGCAGAAATAATGTCAGCTAGTCTTAAAGAACTAGTTACCTTAATATCCAAAATAATCAACACCTTTTCAACAAAGAACAAATGTACTTTAATAATAGAAAAATAAAAAAGTAGATTTGTTAGTGTCAATATCTGATTAAGAAAATTTCTGAAAGAGAAAAAAACATCATCAGAGAAGGATAAATCAGTATGTTGTTGGTCATTTGAACCTTCAATAAATAAAAAAGAAGTGAAAAAGACCTAAAAAATTTATTAGAAGGCACAAAGTCAGACAAAGCCTTTAAAATAGAATCAGAAAATATTTCTTATAAATCTCCTAAATATTTCTTGTACATAAAATGTAAGAATGTTAATATATAAAGCATAAACACTAATGGATTCTGCATGTAAAAGTATATCATAATACCTTATTACAAACCATAGCTAAAGATAAACATTTATAACATTTAAAATAAATGAACTTAGCTTTGGTAGAACTGAAACTCAGTTAAGCGTTTTTCCAGAAGTGGCTTCTGATTCAGGGACAATCTGAGACATCTTGCAATATGTAATAGAAAAAACAACATATAAAGCAAAAATGATCAAATTCCTTAAATGACAGTTTCAGGAATGGGGAAAAAATGACAATGAACAAGCTTCTAGCAACCAGAAGCAATAAATAATGAGACTTAAATATTGTGGAGACAACAATGACGCTCAAATTTTTTAGCGCCAAAAAAAGCCGCCCACATTATTTGGCGCCTAAATGCTTTTGGTGCCAAAATGGCGCCACATCCGGTAACGCCGACATTTTTTGGCGCAAAAACGTCAAAAAAATGACGCAACTTCCGGCGACACGTATGACACCGGAAATTACAAAAAAAATGTTTGCGCCAAGAAAGTCCGCGCCAAGAATGACGCAATAAAATGAAGCATTTTCAGCCCCCGCGAGCCTAACAGCCCACAGGAAAAAAGTCAAAATTTAAAGTAAGAAAAAAATGATTTATTCATATGCATTATCCTAAATATGAAACTGACTGTCTGAAATAAGGAATATTGAACATCCTGAATCAAGGCAAATAAATGTTTAAACACATATATTTAGAACTTTTATATAAAGTGCCCAACCATAGCTTAGAGTGTCACAGAAAATAAGACTTACTTACCCCAGGACACTCATCTACATGTAGTAGAAAGCCAAACCAGTACTGAAACGAGAATCAGTAGAGGTAATGGTATATATAAGAGTATATCGTCGATCTGAAAAGGGAGGTAAGAGATGAATCTCTACGACCGATAACAGAGAACCTATGAAATAGACCCCGTAGAAGGAGATCATTGAATTCAAATAGGCAATACTCTCTTCACATCCCTCTGACATTCACTGCACACTGAGAGGAAAACCGGGCTCCAACCTGCTGCGGAGCGCATATCAACAAAGAATCTAGCACAAACTTACTTCACCACCTCCACAGGAGGCAAAGTTTGTAAAACTGATTTGTGGGTGTGGTGAGGGGTGTATTTATAGGCATTTTGAGGATTGGGAAACTTTGCCCCTCCTGGTAGGAATGTATATCCCATACGTCACTAGCTCATGGACTCTTGCTAATTACATGAAAGAAATGACAAAAATACTCTTGTGGGGGGAAAAAACCCAAACTAATTTGGTAGAAAGCAGCATGTGGAATAAAAAAAAAAAAAAATTTGCTCTATTATCTACTATGCTCTGCAAAAGTGAACTGATGAGCACTCACAATCAAATAGTTTCTTGAAAATGAAATGTTTGATGTGTATTATATGTTTCTTGTTTTCTGTGCTTGACTCTAAAGATAGCCGAGTTTTAGTGACAGAACACATTAGCTAATTTACACAGTTTAAACTTTACACTGTGCAGAGACATGCTGCTTGACGGTGCAGTGTATATTTATTGTATTATTTATATTAAGCCCAGGGAGGAGTTTTGCTTTTTTGAGTCTCTAATGCAGTGCTTTCCAAACTGTGTGTCGGGACACACTAGTGTGTCGGCAGCAGTGTGTAGGTGTGTCCCTGCTTCAGCACAAATTTTTTTAAATGTATTTATTTATTTATTTTAAATTGTTTTTTGATTTCTGACTTTCCACCTGCCTGCTATGCATATCACATGGTTGACACGTGATTGATACCTAGTGGGTCACAGATCATCTTAACCAATTGGCACAGCTCAGTGGGAACTGAAACTATTACCATTGGCGGATTTGGCGGCACATTGGCTCCTGACTGCACGTGTAGTCTCATTAATTGGCTCGTGACTGCACATGTAGTTAGTGAGTGGGATAGCAGTGTGTTTGCAGCGCGGGCAGTAATCAGTGTAACTCGCAGAGCTCTGAGGGTGGCAGCTTAAACGCTGAGCTGAAGTCAGAAGTGGGGTTTTTTGCAGCTAGCTCCCAGTAGTGCATTGCTGCTCCTACTCTTGATATATGGATAGGAAGTGGAAGCTTAAAAATGCTTGATGATGAAATGCGATTGTCTTTATCTAATATTCCACCAAATATTCCAAAACTGTGTTCATCCCATCAACCTCATACATCCCATTAAAATAGTAAGTAGCTATTGGTGTTATTAAACTTTCTTTAATTCTTGCACATACTTACATACTGTTACTTGTAAATACATTTCGTAATTATATAATTTATGTATGTGTCCGTATCTCCTAAAACTAGTTAGTTTAACCTCCTGTTTGCTGGTACAACTGAATTACTGTGTCGCAAAATGATGTAGGTCTAAAAAGTGTGTCACCAACATGAAAAGTTTGGAAAGCTCTGCTCTAATGAGTTGCAGAAATAAAATGTCAAAAATTTCTTATATAAATCTCCCCCAGCTCTGCTGACACAACGTGAAGGCTGCAAGTGTTAAGTGAGGGGGTGGGGCTTCAAGGAAGTAAACTACAGGAGTAAAAAAAGTTACAGCTGCTTCCCACTGCCCATTTAAAATCATAGGCTGTGAAAAAAAGCTTTATGCAGAGGGAAAGAAATGTACACTCCCTCAGAAAAGGGAACAGAGCTCAGTGCTGCAGTTATCAGATGAGCCCTGGCTGTGTGGTAAGTAAAAGTGGATATAATCTCACCCAGCTCCTCTCTCTAGTACAGGTGTTCTAAAATAAGTTGTCTACCATAGGAATGCGCGACCTACGTCACTTCCGGTGACGTGAAATCAGCTGCCGGAGGTTTGTGGCGCTCACTGCGCATGCGCTAGAGGCCCAACCTCCTACAACAGCTGTTTAAGACAATAGGTGACTGAGCTGCATCTTCACAGATACAGAGATAACAGATATTGCATTAGCTCATTGGTAGACAACTTATTTTATGGGAAACATGGTTCAGGTTTCAGCTATGAAGTGTCACTATGAGATGCTCGGTGTTCTCAGGGAATGCATTGATGATGATCTCAAGAAGGCCTACAGGAAGCTGGCCCTGAGGTGGCACCCGGGTAAGAGGAAGCTGGGTAGACACTTTTCTACTACCTCTCTAAAAGTGGACAAGATGTGAGGTTGCAATCTATTCTGTTCTTATAACCAAGGTAGATGGAAGGCTTGGGTAAACATGAGGCTGTTTATGTGATAGATGTGAGGTTGCGGTTTGCTAATTTATTGTTACTTAATTCAGGGTGAGCGGACAGCCAAGGGGTTAATGCGATAATATAGTGTCTACCCAGCTTCCTCTTACCCGGGTGCCACCTAAGGGCAAGCTTCCTGTAGGCCTTCTTGAGATCATCATCAATGCATTCCCTGAGAACACTGAGCATCTCATAGTGACACTTCATAGCTGAAACCTGATGTCATCTGTCTGTCATCAGCTGTTTTAAGGTTGGGCCTCTAGTGCATGCGCAGTGAGCGCCACAAACCTCAAGCAGCTGATTTACGTCACCGGAAGTGACGTAGTAGTCACATTCCTACAGGGTAGACAACTTATTTTAGAACATAGGCACCAAATTTGCTGACACAATGTGAAAACTGCAAGTGTTAAGTGAGGGGGCGGGGCTTACAAGAAATTAAACTACAGGAGTAAAAAAGTGACAGCTGCTTCCCACTGCCCATTTAAGATCAT